>NC_064646.1:447645483-447873689 GCF_023864345.2 Schistocerca serialis cubense | reverse complement strand
GGAATACTGCGAGGGTGCAGTGTCCATTGTTGAAGCCCTGCGTGACTCCGTTCACGAGTTTGAACAGTGGATCATTCGTTGAGGGCTTACTGCGGAAGCCAGCTTGGATCAGGGGGAGGAGTTCTTTCTGTTCTACGTATGTCTTGAGTCTGTCTGTGATGATTCTTTCATAGGTTTTTCCCAGTACGTCTAAAAGAGAGATGGGTCTGTAGGATCGTGGGTCTGTTCTTAGTTTGTCTGGTTTAGGGATCATGATCGTCTTGCTAGTTTTCCAGGCAGTTGGGATGGTCCCTGTACTGATGCAATAATTGAATATGAGGGATAGGATAGGGATGAGTGTAAGGAGAGGTGCCTTTTGTAGGTGAATTCGTCGTATGTCGTTTAGGCCTGGCGCTGAGTTCCGTCCCGTTAGTATCGCGTCCATTATTTCTTTGTCAGTTATCGGTTTAGTTAGGGAGTTTTCGTTTTCCGTCTCTACTGTGTGTGTGTTAAGTAGTCGTGGGAGTCGGAGTTCTACCGTTCGTCTGAAAACCTCGTCGAAGTTGTTGTCATGTGGGAAGGAGTATACGTCTTCTAACACGTCTTTGTAGATGTCGGCTTGTTGTTGTGGGTCTGTCGTTGGCTCGTTGTTTGTAATTAGAGTGGTGGTAGTTGTCGCTCTTTGTCCCGTCAGTGTTTTAAATCGTTTCCAAAATTGTCCTCCGTTTCTGTAGTTTAGTCTCTCGCATGTTTCTTCCCACTGTCTTTGTCGATGTGTCGAGATTATTTGTTTGACGCGATTATTCAGTCGGTTCCAGGTTTGTCGTAAGTTCGGATTGTTGGTTCGTCTCATCTCTCTTTGTAGTCGTCTTTTTCGTTGTATTAGGTCGAGAGCTTCTCGGGGGATAGGTTTCCAGTTGTCTATGGTAATTTGCGGTATGGCTTCCTCTATTGCGTGTTTAAAAGCTGATTCTATTTTAGTCGTGGCAAGTTCGAGGTCGTGGGGGTCTGTCACGGTCATGGGGATAGATAATTCTTGTTCGAGTACGTCTTTGTATTTATTCCAGTCGGCGTTTGAGTACTGTCGTATAGTTCGTCTGATTGGTGGAGGATTCGGTGGGGCTATTGCATTTGTGGAAAAGAGGATTGGGAGGTGGTCACTTGTTATTGAGTTGCCGACTTCCGCATTGGCTATTGAGTCACTGATGGTAGGGCTGTATAGGACATGATCGGGCGCTGACGTTCCTTGGTGGCCTATAAAAGTGGGTTGGTAGATGGGGAGGCGGTCTATAGGTTCGGTCGTCAGAAGGTCAAAGAGGATTTGTCCGTTGTGGTTTGTGCTGTGGTCACCAAGTCTCTCGTGTCGCGCATTCAGGTCAGCTAGTAAGATGAATCGGTCTTTCGTCATAAGGTGTCGTATCGCGTGGATCGGGAGAGGGTTATTAGGAGGGTTATACAAACATGCTATTGTTACGGTCCTTGCGTTGTGGCCCTTTAGTTTGACCATGACGATCTCTGTGTCTCCAAGCTGTGCGGGGGGAGGGACTTCCGTAGCCGCTATCGTATTGCGCACGTATAGCGCGACGCCGCCTCTACCGTCTCTGTCCTTGCGGAAACAGTTAAACTTCGGTATATTGCACTGCTTCCCATCAGACAGCCACGTTTCAGCGATGCCGGCCACGTGTATGTCGTTGCGCAATAGTGTGTGCATGAGTAGTGTTCTCATGTCTTTGACTCCTCTCGCGTTGGCGAAGAGGAGATTTAACTGCTGTTGGTGGTCGGCCATGTTCGTACCGCGACTGGGGTTTTAGTAGGTTTTGTTTCTGGAAGTGTGTGGGTGTGGTGTGTTTTGTGTACGTGCGGGTGCGTGTTGCGGTTGGGGCGTTTGTGTGGTGGGTGTCTGGTGATGTGTGGGTGTTTGTGGGGGTTGGGATGTTTGTGTGGTAGGTGTCTGTGGTAGAGTATGTATAGAATGATTGGGTTTTCTGCTGAATGAGTGTGGTGATGGTTTGCTATAATTCTCAGAGCCTTATTCTTCAGGACCTGAACTTTTTTAAGGTGATTGTATGCTGCCATTCCCCAGACTTCACAACCATAAAATAGTGATGGAAGGACCACCATCTTCCATATCTTTAGTTTAGTTCTAGTGGTCAGGCCATTGCCTTTTATCAGTGGGCATAGGTTATAGGTGCTGCCGAACCTCTATTACATGCATCAGTAATGTGGGACCTCCACAGGTGGTTTGCATCGATCTTTAGGCCTAGGTATTTTATTTCATTACTCCAGGGGAGGTCCTTTCCATCAATGGATATTTGACGGTTTGGAGGCCTCCTTCTGGTAGCAAACATGATTGAGTTAAATTTCTCGGCGTTTATTTTTATTTTCCAGATATTAAACCATTGTGTAATTGCTTCTAGGTGTCTCTGAAGGTGATGCGCTACGTAATTTAGGTTCGGGTGGCTTGCATAGACGGCCGTATCGTCCGCAAACAGTGCTATGTGTGTGTTGGGCCATTTCGGTATATCGTTAGTGTATAGACTGTACAGGAACGGCCCCAGGACAGATCCTGGGGGGACACCTGCTTCAATGGTCTTAAGGCTACTTTTATTACATTCTAACATGACAAAAAATTTTCTATTATCAAAGAATGAAGCCAGGATTTTAATTAAATGTACAGGGGAGTCCATTGGTAGAGCTTGTAAATTAGGCCATCCTGCCAGACTCGGTCGAAGCCCTTTTTCACATTTAAAAATACCCCACCTGTGCTGTGCCCTTCAGCCCTGGCCTTTCAGGCGTGTGGCAGGCTGGAAGGACTTTGGTGACGCCCGTCGCAGGATCCTGGGAACCTCCCTATCTACTCGTTCCTCATGGGCGTCTGCCTTTTCGTCGTGTACTTTGTGGGTCCTGAATTGGAGTTCAAGAGTTGGCCACGGCCTCCACTTTCTCAGAGGGGTCACAGACGAGGCTCTTCTCTCCGTGCAGCGGCTGAATGATTCTGGGTTTTTCTCTTCTTTGTTTGACTATCCTCCAGAACTTCTGGGGATTGTATTCGCTTTGTTGTAGGGTGTCTTCCCAGTGAGCACTCCTGTACTCGGCTAGTCGGGTTCGGAGTTCTTGGGCAAAACTGTTGATCTGCCTATCGATTGGGTCGCGATAGGTCTGCCAGTGCTTTCGGAATCTCCGTTTAGTACTGAGAAGTACCGTAAGCTGGGGTGAGATTGATCCACTTTTTGGGCTCCATTTACATTGTAGCTCAGTACCAGCTATTTAAATTCAAGCAAAATTGGGAAACTTATAATTGCATGATGCCTAAGGAATGTAGGAATGATCTTTTAGTTCCTGAAATAAAATAAGTTGAATAAATTTGGAGAAACATATACTGAAATTTTCGGAACAATTTGACCTGGGCTTGGGGAGATATTGGTCCATGTTGTGAATTCTGTGCTTCTAGGTGACTTTTTTTGTTCTGGAATAATGTCATCCAAGCCCAGGTATGTTTGGATGACTGTAGAAAGATAACTGAAAGAAAATATCATTTACAAGTATCGC
This sequence comes from Schistocerca serialis cubense, assembly GCF_023864345.2. Taxonomy (NCBI): domain Eukaryota; kingdom Metazoa; phylum Arthropoda; class Insecta; order Orthoptera; family Acrididae; genus Schistocerca; species Schistocerca serialis. The sequence goes on along the minus strand of NC_064646.1, from coordinate 447,870,161 downwards.
AAATTATTATTTTATTTGACAAAATGCAAAATTGCAAATAATTTTAGAACTAACTTCAGAAAGAAAGAAAAAATAAAAATAAAAAATAACTCAAGTACAATAATGAAGTTCTTATTGAAATAGAACAATAGTTACAAAGTTCAAGGTAACTCCTTTTCACTTGGCCTTTATCATTCTATTTATATGAAAGAATTTAACTCTGTGGCACTAAAATATCCTCTTACACTCAACAATGTAGGAGGTGCTATTTTTCTGATTATGTCCTCCCAGTCATATTCCATAGAGTCTTATTTAGCAGGCCATTTCCAGCTTCTCCCAAACTTCATCATACAGCTAACAGTAGCTCCTCCTGCGTCGTTATCAGAAAGTTTCTCATTAATCCCTGGATACTTTTCCCCGTTGTATTTAACCGTCACAGTCACCCTTTTTCAATTATTTCTTTTCTTCTAATGTGAAACAATATGTTTGAGATGTAGCTATTTCAGTTTCTGTATCACGGAAAGTCTCACGCAGGTCATCAGATTCCAGTTCCATTTCTTCAAGTTCGGTTGAATCGTCACTATCACCACTATCACCACCATCAGTCAAGAATACAGTTATCTTTGGATATCCAGACTACTTTGCCTTTACTGTCTCAATTTCTTTACTTAAATCAAAAACAGTAATGCTCTGTCCAGCAGGCACACTTAGCTTCTTTCCCTTTTGCTTGCCACGAATATTAACTCCTTCAATATCTTTACGTTTATCTTGTAGGTATTGTAGAAATGAATCTCCTACTGTTTGCATGTCAAGCTGTTGCTGCCTCTCATATTTGCTCAGGAGTTCTTGTTTATTTATGGGGTATATACTACATTTCCTGAAACCTGAAATGAGATTTTGCTTCACTGTTGGTAAGATTTCAATTAACTCCTTTAAAAGAGAAGGAAAAGTATCTTTAGGAATTCCAGATATTCAGCTACCACTCTCGATATCTCTCAACTCTTGGAGATTGTTTCGCCATGCCAATTTCAATGGTCTAAACACAGCAACATCCAGTGGCTGCGTTACATTTGTTGAATTTGGTGGCAGACATATGAATCGAACATTAGGACTTTTTCACCTATATGGGAAGCGAGATTATCACCTATCATCACTTTTGGCCCATCTTGATTTTTTACTCTTGGTATCATCACGTTCATAAACCAATCTTCAAATGTGCTGTTGTCAAATCACCCACTACTTGTTCTGTTGTAATAACAGTTTTTGGGTCCATTTAGTGCCCAAGTATCCCACAGATATTCGGCTTTGTACACAACATATGGGGGCATTAGTTCACCACTAGCACTGCCTGCGAACATCACTGAAACAGATGTTTTTGTTATATTGCAAACTTGCTCTACATATTTAGATCCTCTGCAACAAATGACACGTCTTGCACCTGGGTCCAATCGTAGATTGGTTTCATCATAATTCCACATGTGTGTAGGTGGAATATTGTCTACTTGTTGTGCCAGATTGTCTTGGTATTTTTCAAGCACTCCTTTGCTGACAGCAGCTCTTACTCTTTTTATATTTGAAGAGACACGAGCTGTCAGAGTAGGATTTCGCTTTAAAAATGATGTAACTCAATCTGGCCTGGCATGCCATTCTTAAATTTGGGGCACTTCTGCCTGTTGTCAATAATAAGTATTTGACACAGAATCTTAAGTCTGTTTTAGTCACAGGAAATCCAAATTCTGCAAGTTTCAAGATGTGGCTCTTGAAAGCCCCCTCCTCCTCTTGAGTTAACACACTTGACCCTTCAATAACAGAGATTCATACACCCTTTAATTTATTTATAATGGTACTGTGAGGTATTCCATATTTCCCTGCATCTCCACGATGTGTGAGGCACTTGCATTTGATGTCTTCTAGGCATTTTTGTAAAGTTTCAGGTGAATAGTCCACATGTGAATGAGATCCAAGCTCACATTTGTGTTTTCTGGGCATTGTGAGCTGAAATGTGAAAAACGTAACATATGACACTTCAGGTTCAGAAAGTCAGTTAAATTTTATTTTACTCCAATTTTATTTTACTCATGTCTAATGTCAACAACTTGATATTAATGTAACAATGGGGTGACATTGTTCCAGGACCAAAGTCACCCCTCTCTAACCTCAAAATTAGCTCCTTGACATACATCTCAATTATTCGAAAAATGTGAGCTCTCAGCATTAAAAAGCAACGGAAGACAGGCTGTCCAGAGCAGTGAGAGCTCAGTCTTGTATCCTACTCTGACTGAAAGGTGAGAGCCGACTCTTGAAAGAGCACACATACAGGCCGAACACTGAACATTACCGCCCCCACGACCGTGGCCGTGGTTAAACGTGCCAATCAGCAACTCGAAAACCGGCGGAAAATTCCACTCTATTGCCAAAGCACTACCATTCCACCAATGGAGATCCTTGGCGCCAATTTCTGCGCTGATTTTGCTACGTCACGGAGGTATCCCCTGAGCAAGCCAATCACAGTTATGATTTTGCAGAAAATGCAGCAATTTGCCCACCTAGACTGCCTGGGAACACAAGTCATTCCCACACCTCTGTGGTAGCCCGTCAGAAAGTGTTTTCACTAAGTTTCTGCGAAGTAATGGAATCTCTAGTCCCAACCACTCCTTCAAGCCCCTGTGGGCGTGTTGCCCCCGCTCTTATGACAATGTCGGCGTCTGGACAACATCCACTCGACTTCCTCACACCTGTCGGCATAACCCTTTCAAGATCAGCAGAACCCGCCTGTCACCGGACCACCCGGGTGACGAGAGACGCTGCGTGGGAAGTCCGCATGTTAAGGAATAACAACTTTTCACCGCATGCAATTAGAGAGGAAAATGTTCATATCTTCTGAGTTCACAATCCTAGTCCTGTAATGACCATACTCGGCTATATTTCCCCAAATCGAATTACTCAAATTAAGATAGAAATATGAGAGGGGACTCACGCCACCTCTGACTTACATACACTTTTTCTCTTGCTGACCAACATGTTTTGATAATCTTTTTACCGTTTTGCTTCCTGGTTTCATGAAAGAAAGTTTATCCCAGCGCTGTGTAGAAGCCGAGAAAAAATTGTAAAGGTTTTGCACTACATTAAAAAATGAACATACTTCCCGACAACAGCTTGCACCACTAGTGCCGACTAAATTCAAAGAATGTGCTGCACAGTGCACATAATGCGCTTTCGGATTTCCTCCTTTAATGCGTGCCTGCAGACCATTGTAGGTTCCTGACATATTGCTTGCGTTGTCATACGACTGGCCGTTACAGCCAGTAATATCAGTTGAATTTGTAGACAGGACTTTTAGTACGGCCTCAGCTAAGTTTTCGGACTTGTGTTCCGGGTTTGGTAAACACAGAAGGAAACGTTCAACAAGTTCAGCATTCTCCTTCACATATCTTAATATGAAAGATAATTGATCAATATGTGAAATGTCTGCAGTAGAATCTACTATTATAGAAAAATATTTGGCCTTTTTTATGTCACTTACGATGACTCGTTATTCGTTCAGAAAGCTCATTGTTTAATCAGATTGTTGAAGAAAGATACCTTGCGTGTCCCTGTCCTGGATTTCCATATCGTTCAATGTGCTCTGAGAGAAAAGGATCAAACTCGGCTATAACTTCAAGAGACATCATAAATTAACCATTTCGTAATAAATGGAATCTTTCAACGTGTCCATGTAGGGGAAGTCCACGACATGTTAGCTTCTTCACTACTGCAAACACTATTTTCAACACACTGCGCCAGTGCATTTTTTCTGTCTAAATATACTGACTCGAAATGAATATCTATTGTTCCAAGTGACTTTTTTCTTGCTAGGAGTGATAACTCAGAATTTTTGTGTTCAAGTGAATTCTCATGTTTAGATAAAATATTAGAAATATTTTTCCAACCTGCAATACCATTAGTAGCAATCGCAGCCTTACCTCTGAACAATTTACATGATGCACAAGAAACAGCACCGGTGCTACAGGAGTATACTAAAAAATCACGCAAAGTAGATTCACCATTTAAAAGTTAACGATAAAATACATTTTTGTTCAAATATCTGGTTTTATCGCCTATTGATCTTCTTGAATTAGAAAAATCACGTTTAGAATTTTGATTAATGCCACGTTCTGCAGGATGATCGCTAACGAGTTATTTCTTTTTGTAATGTCTGGATTCGACACTTCGTTCTTCGTGAAACTCGAAACCAGGAACAAATTGTTTCTCTTAATTTTTAACTTTTGTTTCGTCTGTATTTACTTCTTTACAACAGCAACAGGGCCAGAAATCTCATCCGTTCTACTTGAAGTCGAACCAGCAACATTTTTGCGAAAAATTTGTCTACTCTGCCAAGCGTTTTTAGGACGTTGGTTTCTCGTGGTCGCCTTTCCTTCGATAATTCCCGAAATGCCGCCTCACTTAATTTTGCATGTTTGCTATTTTCACTGTTACCCATGTTAAGGCACTTACAAAATTGTCAACCAACAGTAAAAAGAGAAAAAAATTGTAAACGGAAAGAAAGGAAGGCTGTATCCAGTTCCAGTCGTACTACACCGCACTTGAGCACAAATCTTTCTAAACACGGAGCGATGAGCTGACCACCTCGGATTACTCGACGTAACTGTGCTGTGAAAGAATGACTCTGCAGAATAACTTAATATCGTTGTCAGTGAACAGTAGAAGCCCACCTGCTGGCTGTAAATCATCTCGTAAAGAAAATGTGGCAAACCCTTTTTTGTCTTCTGTTTCCCACGTCGCCAGAATTTTAGCTGGGACGTAAATATGTTCTGAACATTCTTCACACTGTCTTTCTAATTTAAAAAGTAAATAATTTTTGTAATTTCTTGCAATGAGGTGTGCTGGATCGACTATTATCCCAGAGAAGACGACTACAAAGTTCAAGTAGTCTTGCTGGTAGTTGATGTGGTCTGTTGCCATTTGTGTGAACGCCGCTGTTACGTCTACAAGCAAATGCACCTTTTGTTCCAACATAAAATAAAAATAACCTTTCTTCGAAGAACAAAGCTTAGTTAAGAAGTTTAATATAATATTTGCAATGCCACGTACCAGTCGATTGCACAGAGTGGGAACTTTGATGTCGTGCAGGCTACAGCACAATAAATGAGACAAACGAAAGTTGGTTTCTTCTTTTTTCACCAAAGAAAGTAACCAAGTAAATAAATAAAATTTTTAAACTGTTGTGAAGTGTATTTCACACATTATTAAATATTCTGCTTACGTTCTTTTCGTATAAACGTGTTTAAAAATGTAAAACATTTCCAGTATCAACATGTTTTGTTAAACGGGTGTCATTAAATCAAAGCTCAGATATTGAAGACGACAGAGCTTTCACATTAATTACACCCCCCCAGGGGGGTCCACAACTCTTCTGTGGGTACTTGCGTAGCGAGCACGGGACCCCGAGCTAATGTGGCCCTCCTTCCTTTCCGGGCTGCATACCTTCCTTTTCCGCATCCTTCCCTCTCCCCATCTTCGCCCATCCTCCCCTCACCTCTGGCTCTTTCCTTCCCTTTCTCCCCCTCTGGGAGTATGGTTTGTGCCTACGTCCGGAGACGGAAGCTCGTAAATGTACCGCATTCCTCACCTTCTCTGCTTGTATGTCTTTATCCTTCCTTTGTCCTTCTCTTTTCCTTACCTCTTGTCTTTGTTTCTCCGCTGCGGCGATTGAGACATCTCCTCTTTCCTTTACCTTTCTTTGTTTTTCCCCTTTCTCTTTCTTCCTCCCTGTGCGTGTCTGAAGGCAGACCCACGCATTTTTGTGCGTAGCCGGTGACGGGGTAACACGTAATTCCCTGCCCCGGGTAGACAGGTAGGACACGTACGTACACCCTGGTACCGGCCTGGCCCAGGGGGGGGGGGGGGGGTGATTACCCGAGCTGATACCTTCCGAAAGTGCGGATTGGTCCCTCCGTCCGTTTGTCGGGAGGTGTGACCTGAGGTGTGAACTGTGGTGTCACCGCCAGACACCACACTAGCTAGGTGGTAGCTTTAAATCGGCCGCGGTCCATTAGTACATGTCGGACCCGCGTGTCGCCACTGTGTCATCGCAGACCGAGCGGCACCGCAAGGCGGGTCTCGAGATACGGAATAGCACTCGCCCCAGTTGTACGGACGACGTAGCTAGCGATGCACACTGACGAAGCCTCGCTCATTTGCAGAGCAGGTAGTTAGAATAGCCTTCAGCTAAGTCAATGGCTACGACCTAGCAAGGCGCCATTAGTAACATTGCATGTATCTAAAAAGTCTCACTTGTATCGCCACAATCTCCAGATGTACCAAAAGGATGGATTAAAGTTAAGTATTGCAGAAGCTACGTACTTTTCTTTATAGCATTCATTACGTATCCTGTTTCAGACCTCTCGCCATCCAGCTTTAGCTTAGCGCGTGCCTTTCGGCTTCCTCTCATTGTGTCTAGGCTGTCTTGTCTAGACACAACATGAACAATCACCTAAGGCGGGAGTGCCCTCAGTGAGGGCCCCCACAAGGGAGGAGCGCGCCATCGGAGACGCCGGTAATCATGGGGGATTCTTCCGCAATGGTTTCCTCACCATCCACTATGTCTGCTCACAACCGTAAGTTCACTGAGTCTCAGCCACAGACAGTTCTTCCATCGTTGCCACAGTTCTTTGTTGTTTCTCGGTCTGACGAAGGTCACGACTTCTCCACAGTCAACCCTTTCATCATTCAGAAAGGTGTCCGACGCAATTGCAGGTCCTGTAAAGTCTTGTTCCAGATTACGGAATGGCGCCTTGTTGTTAGAAACAGTCAGTGCCCTCCAGGCACAAACATTGCTGCGTACTCCACTGCTCGACACCTTCCCTGTCCGGGTTGAAGCGCACCGCACTTTAAATTACTCGCGTGGAGTCGTTTATACACGCTCCCTCGATGGATTGTCTGAAGAAGAAATTCAGCACTACCTGTCTGACCAGGGCGTAACGGCTGTTCATAGAGTTATGAAAAGGGTTGACACGAACATCATTCCAACCCGCACTGTGTTGTTGACATTTGAGAAAGTTCAACTCCCATCGAAAATCAAATCAGGCTATGAGATAATTTCCGTTCGCCCTTACGTCCCAAACCCTACGCGTTGCTATCGGTGTCAGCGGTTCAATCACACCAGCCAGTCCTGTTCCAATCCGGCCAAATGTGTTACGTGTGGCAAGGATGCCCATGAAGGTGCTTGTCCACCTCCATCCCCTCGCTGCATCAACTGTATGGGTGACCACGCTGCTTCCTCTCGAGATTGCCCCGTTTTTAAGGACGAAAAGCTCATCCAGGAAATTAGAGTAAAGGAAAAGGTGTCGACCTTTGCTGCTCGAAAATTATTCGCCAGTCGACAGCCCACCGTGCCTCAGACAGGAAAATACAGCACTGTCCTTGCTTCTCCTCGGCCAACAAAGGAGGCGGCCACGCAGACTTGCGACCTCACCTTTAGTGCCACGGTCGTCAGATCGGCCAGCGCAAAGATCGCCCGTTCCACCTCACCAATTTCGCCTGCCCACTCTATGGCTCACCCTTCATCGGGTTCTGCTAAATCTCGAGCCCAAAAGTCAGACACCAAGACTTCGAAAAAAGAGCAAACTCGTGAAGATTTTTTACGTACCCCAACTTCACAACCATCGGTTCCTCCTTCCTCTAAACATCATAATTCCAAGAATGCTACAAAGAAACCCAGTTCATCTCCTTCTCCGCCAAGGCGTGTCCCATCTACAGCACCACCTGGCGGAAATCGCCCTCGGCCGTCTTCTGTATCCCCGAGGCTCACTGCTGGCGGCTGATCAACCGGCCGATCGCTGGTGGCGGGAGCTGCTCCTGAACAACCTATGGATCAGGATCTTCTGCCTTCGGCTGAATGCCATTCCATGCTGTCGGTCGCAAGCTCTGAGCAGTCGTTGAGTTGACAGCAACCTTGGTCACATTCCTCCATTTTCTGTTCACCCTATGTCCATTACCCACTGGAATATCCGCGGCATTCGAGCCAATCGGGATGAATTGTCGATCCTCTTCCGATCCTACTCGCCAGTCATCTTCTTTCTTCAGGAAACATAGCTGCGTCCCCATGACCGCTTTGTTCTCCCTCATTTTCAGTCTGATATGATCTCCCCTCTGTTGAAGGCACTCCAGCCCATGGAGGACTCATGATTCTTCTCCATGATTCTTCTCCATGATACTCTCCATTATTACCCAATCCATTTAAACACTTCCTTCCAAGCTGTCGCCGTCCGTCTTTCCCTTTCTGGATACACATTCTCTCTTTGTACTGTATACATTCCATCGTCCACACCAATGGCACGAGCTGATCTCCTTCATCTTCTTGGTAAGCTTCCACCCCCCCTATTTGCTGGTTGGGGACTTCAATGCCCACCACCCGCTTTGGGGATCTCCACATCCTTGTCCACGTGGCTCACTATTGCTAGACGTCTTCCACCAAGTGGATCTAGTTTGCCTCAACACTGGGGTCCCTACATTTTTGTCTGCCTCCACGACAAATTTATCTCATTTGGACATTGCGGTCGGTACTGTTCCGCTAGCTCGGCGCTTCGAATGGTTCGCCCTTGATGACACACACTCGAGTGACCACTTTCCATGTGTCCTTAGACTGCAGCCTCAACTGCCATATATGCGCCCGCGACGCTGGAAGTTCGCCCAAGCCGATTGGACACTTTTTTCGTCTCTTGCGACATTCGATGACCGTCACTTTCCCAGCGTCGACGATGAGGTCACACATATTACCGACGTTATTCTTATAGCTGCGGAACGTTCAATACCACGCACCTCCTGAATTGCCCCGGCGCCCCCCAGTTCCATGGTGGAACGAGGCATGCCGTGACGCAATACGTGAGCGGCGACGTGCTCTTCGCGTTTTCCGCCACCATCCTACTTTGGCCAACTGTATCCGCTATAAGCAGTTCCGTGCACGATGCCGTCGTGTCATCCGCGATAGCAAGAATCCAAGCTGGAAATTCTTTATTAGCTCATTTAACACCTTCACTCCCTCCTCGGAAGTTTGGAGTCGGCTTGGACGGTTCTCAGGCGCGCCTAGTTTCTCCCCGGTCTCTGGGCTCACTGTCGCGCATGATACCTTAGTGGACCCCGTCGCAATTTCTAACTCATTGGGTCAGCACTTTGCTGAGATTTCGAGCTCTTCAAATTACCCGCCAGCGTTTCTCCCGAAGAAACGTGCAGCGGAAGTGCGACCTCTTGCTTCCTCCTCTCCAAATCGCGAAAGCTACAATACTGTTTTCTGCATGCGGGAACTCCAACATGCACTCTCTTCTTCTCGCTCCTCCGCCCCAGGACCGGATGGTATCCACATCCAAATGTTGCTGCATTTATCAACCCATAGTCTGCGTTACCTCCTTCGCCTTTATAATCGAATTTGGACCGACAGTACCTTACCCAGACGGTGGCGGGAAGCTATCGTCGTTCCTATTCCGAAACCTGGAAAGGACAAACATCTCCCCTCTAGCTATCGCCCCATTTCTCTCACGAGTAGTGTCTGTAAGGTTTTGGAGCGTATGGTGAATTACCGTTTAGCTTGGTGGCTGGAATCCCGCAGTTTTCTAACACCTGCCCAATGCGGATTCCGAAAGCATCGTTCTGCAGTTGACCATCTCGTTGCTCTCTCCACTTATATCATGAACAATTTTCTCCGGAAACGCCAAACAGTAGCAATATTTTTTGATCTGGAGAGAGCATACGATACCTGTTGGAGGACAGGCATCCTCCGCACACTGTTCTCTTGGGGCTTTCGAGGTCGGCTGCCCCTTTTTCTTCGCGAATTTATGGCAGAGCGCACATTTAGGGTGCGGGTGAACACTACTCTCTCCCGTACTTTCTCCCAAGAAAACGGGGTACCCCAGGGCTCCGTGCTGAGTGTTGTACTGTTTGCCATTGCCATAAATCCAGTTATGGATTGTCTCCTTCCTGATGTCTCGGGCTCCCTCTTTGTGGAGGATTTTGCGATCTACTACAGCTCTCAACGGACCAGCCTTCTTGAACTACGTCTTCAAGGATGTCTCGATCGCCTCCACTCTTGGAGCATCGACACCGGCTTCCGTTTTTCTCCCAGTAAGAGCGTTTGTGTTAATTTTTGGCGACGTAAGGAGTTTCTTCCACCCTCCTTACATCTAGGACCTGTCAACCTTCCGTTTTCAGACGTCGCTAAATTCTTGGGTCTTATGTTTGACAGAAAACTTTGCTGGTCCTCCCACATTTCGTATCTTTCGGCTCGCTGTCTGCGATCCCTCAACACCCTCCGTGTCCTGAATGGTACCTCCTGGGGAGCGGACCGAGTGGTCCTTCTCCGCCTCTATCGCGCCTTAGTGCGCTCGAAATTCGACTATGGAAGCATAGTCTACTTCTCTGCTCGGCCGTCTATTCTTCGGCGTCTCGACTCTATCCACCACCGTGGATTACGTTTAGTGTCTGGAGCTTTTTACACCAGCCCTGTGGAAAGCCTTTATGCTGAGACTGCTGAACCTCCGCTGTACAATCGGCGAGCAGTCCTTCTGAGTCGTTATGCTAGCCATCTGTCTTCCATGCCTGCTAATCCAGCCCATGACATTTTTTTCGACGTCTCCTTTGATGTAGGGTATGCAGGCCGCCCCTCCTCCCTACTACCACCGGGAGTCCGCTTCCGTCAACTGCTCCATTCTCTTTCCTTCCGCTTTCCTAAAACCTTCTTGACAACTTGGGGTACAGCACCGCCTTGGCTCCGTCCCCGGATCTGCCTGCTCCGTGACCTTTGTCGATTTCCCAAGGATGGTACCCCTTCACTTGTTTATCGTCGGGCATTTGCTGCTCTATGTGCACAAATGACGGAAGCCACATTTATTTACACCGATGGCTCGAAAACATCATTAGGTGTAGGGAGTGCCTATGTTGTTGGCGACACCCCAAATCACTTTCGGCTTCCCGACCAGTGTTCGGTTTATACTGCGGAGCTTTACGCTGTTCTCCAGGCTGTCCACTACATCCGCCGCCATCAGCGGATACAGTGCGTTGTCTGCTCCGATTCTCTCAGCTCTCTCCTCAGTCTCCAAGCTCTTTATCCTGTGCACCCTCTGGTCCACCGGATTCAGGACTGTCTGCGCTTGCTCCACCTGGGGGGCGTCTCGGTGGCGTTCCTCTGGCTCCCGGGACACGTTGGTATCTGTGGAAATGAGGCGGCCGATATTGCGGCCAAGGCTGCAGCCTCCCTTCTCCGGCCAGCTATTCAATTGATTCCCGTCGCCGATCTACGGAGCGTTTTATGTCGTCGTGTTGTTCTTTTATGGCACGCACATTGGTCGACACTTCCCCATAATAAATTGCGGGACGTGAAAGCTCTTCCTTGTGCTTCGACGTCTTCCTCCCGAACGTGTCGTCGAGAGGAGGCAATTTTAACTAGACTCCGGATAGGGCACTGTCTTTTTAGCCATCGACATCTTTTAAGCGGTGATCCTCCCCCACTCTGTCCCCACTGCTCTCAGCTGTGGACGGTAAGACACCTTTTAATTGAGTGCCCCTATTTTAATCAGTTACGCTCCCGTCTACAGCTGTCGCCTGATATATCGTCGATTTTAGCAGATGACACGCGCTCAGCCGATCGCGTTCTCGAATTTATTAGTGCCAGTGAAATGACGTCAGTCATTTGAAGCTTTTTTTGGGGACAACCAACCCCTTTCTGTAGAGGATTTTTAAGCCTTCCTTCTGCTTTTAGTTTCTCCAATAATATGACTTTCGTTCCCATTGCTGCTGATTTCCATTTTCGGTTTTTTACTGTTTCCTAAGTCACAGACCAGGCGCTAATGACCATAGCAGTTTTGCGCCCTAAGAGCAAAAAAAAAATTAATTACAATAATGGATGGTTGATTTTATACTTCCCCCTAATTTCTAGAAGAAATTTGTGTAGAGTCGGCTGCTACACACTGAGGTCCACTCATGTTACAGTATTGAAGAAACTGCTGATTAGTTTACCTCAGCTTTTCAGTGGTCCTGGTAGTTTCACGGGGAAAATATGGTAGGGTTAAGTAGAAGCCGACAATATACTTGGAATAATGTTTCAAACATTGTGTTGTAGATTGCCGTCCCGACAGCTTACTTCAAAATATTTTGAACAATCATGAAGATGATAGCAGACAGAAACCCAATGTTAAATTTACATTCAGTCACAAAGTAAACTACATATATTTCCAAGCTTGTATTGTCGAATTTTGTTCTTAAGGCTTATTTAAACTAGCAAGTTGTTCAACAATATTAAAATTTTTTGTCGTTTGTAAGCGGTTATTTTAAAATGTAAAAGTTTAAAATGAGTACAGAGCAAAAAATGCCGCCCCCCCCCCCTTAAGGTGCCGTAACTAGTGGGCCTGTATGTAAATCCGCCACTGATTAGCAGGACGCGTTGTACCTCAGGTCAGATTCTTATTTTCTATAACGTAATTAGTTCAGTGATCCAGAACCATTTACATAATTTAATGCTGTAGCTTGAGACAATCTTGTTGCTTCCGGTTTCCTAAACGAATAATGTAGCGTAACATTCGTCTGTCACTTGCATGTGTCTCGAATGCTCTAGTAGTCTCAAATGCTTGTAGAATGTGTTGGAGATGAATTCTTGTACCAGCGCCTGACTTGATATTTCCAGTCAGATTATCTGGCGGTGGCCCTGAGTTCTCGAGTATTCTCCTAGACTCTTCAAGTGACTTGGATACAATTTCAAGAGTCGTGTCACTAATGTGACAAGCTCTAATAGGAGGTGTATGCACTCTTCTCGGTACATGTTCCAACACAATCGGAGACTCTACAATTGCCTTATTGCAGTTCATGCATGGTGTCGTGACAACCCAATATGTTTCTGTATGGTTTGGAGGCGACTGACCCTCCGATGGCAGGAGACTTAATAAATTGACAGCATAACACAACGCGTGTAAGGAGGTTGAATGCATGATGTATCCCTAGACCTGCGAATTTGTCATGTGTACTGGTGTCGGATGTTATCTGTTGAAATATGTTTGACAGCTTATTGGGCATTATGGCTTCTCGAAAATTTGGCGACCTGGCATGGTGAAAAATTGTTCCACTGCGTTTCTGGGATCTGAAAACGAGATTAGCAGGATCTCTCTCTCAAATATAGAGAGAGAGAACGTAACAGATGAGATTAGGAAAATCAGGTGTCTTCTCTACACCCTCATAATAAAGTCTGGTGAAATTGGTCCAGGATACGATGTCTATCAAGTCCTTCACTTTAGAAACAATGAGATCCTTCTCAATGAAATGGATCCATGCCGGAATACTATTCGTTGTTATGTGCGCTGTAAGTGGTCTCTCTACAGATGTAGTGTAGCAGGGCAGTTTAAACTCATCAATGTGCTGTTTGATGGGGTGCCATACATACTCGAAGTAGTTCAACTCCTCCCGATCTGATGATAATCCACCTCGAGCAGGTTCTACAAATAGCCAGTGCTGGAGAGGAGCAGATGTCACAGATTCTATATGTTTTCCTCAGCAGGAGTCACTCACTAGCTGAACTTGCTCGGCTAGACACGTGGATTGAGACATTGCGTTAGGTCAACTGATCCATAGTTTCGACCTCTAGTCACTCTCCATCTATACTTGTTCACTCGCCTGTCTTGAGAGCTTTGACCTTGTGCAGAATTTTTGTGGCTTGCCCAGGTGATCCCTGTGATATGATTAGCTCAAGTATACTCCGGCCGGTTTCGAACTTCTTATTAAGTTCATCTATGAGACCGCTGGGTGATGCTGCGTACACAGCTGCAAACGCATTTGAATTCTACAAAGCCTTCACCATTTGAAACGTAATTCTTGCTTGGACAAATCGAAGAGAACTCTTACATCTCGAGTTTGCATTTCTTCTCCAAGATAGGTCGAATTGCTGCTCTGATAACATTAGCATCTGATACAGATTTGTGTATTGGTAATGATTATTCATCCATGAGCTGTCCTTGGAAGGCCTCACGTCTACCTAGGAGATTAACACAGAGGAAGTGTTTCGTGACGTCCGCAGAGTCAGGGTGTTTTCGTGTGCAGAACATGTATAATCCGAGAAATGGACTGAGCAAATCACACTCAGCACGTACGAACATGTTGTGAAGGTATATTATTGGAAAACCTCCTAGCATTCCAGGAACTAGGAGAGCTGTCATTTCAGTTGGAGTCAGACGTTTGTATAGTCTATCTTAGAGGAGATGATAGTGTCCATGTAAGTGCCACCTAGTATGCAGGAATGAAGTCGAGCGTCTGTTTGCAAGAACTGTGAGTATTACTTTACGAGGGCCCTATATAATAATCTAATGTAGACAAGAAAGCATTATTTGCCGCATAAGTTTTCTTAATTTTCCTGAAACTTGAGGGCAACTCCACTGTACCACAAGATGCCGCTTTGGAAAAGGCAAAATAATACTGTGATCCGTAACTTTCCTGAAAATTTATTTTATGTCGGAGTTTTGCTAAGGTGTTACTTATATGTTGAACAATGGTCTTCCTAATTTGATCCATCTCATATCTAAGGGCTTCTTCTGGAATGCACACTAAGTCGCATGTCATCACCCCTTATAAAACACATAAGGATACAAAAACTGTGTCATCGCTGCATGGATTTGACCAACATATATACTGTCCCATGTGCCTTGATTAAGGCTCTCTAGCCCCCCTAGTTGGCCTTTATACCACCAGATGCCTTCTGAGTCAGGTACCTAGATTAAACTCTTTTCGTATGCCAACATTGTCTTGGTGAAGATGAGTGTGTCAAAAATTCTGTCCAAGTAGTCTTGCATGAAATGATCAACAATCTCCCGGCGAAAATGATTTGTCCATGCAGATGCATTGATGAAAACGTATATGGGTGTAGAACCAGGATAGGCTTTCTGGATGGATCTGAAACTGTACAATCTTGTAAGTATTTAGAGTTCAGTGAGTGTCATTGCCAATTCATGTGAGTATAAATCCAGAAAATGCTTAACATTCATTCCTACGCTTTACATCCAAACCCCCGAAAAGCTTCCTTCAACCTTTCTCTTCAGGTACAACCCTGATAACCAGATAGTCAACGAGATCTCTCAAGTCGACACTCTCAATATATTGTTAGAGATGAAATGCGATCATGTTGCCTACATCACTCTGCAAAAAGTAATGAAGTAAAACACGGGTTTCCTTCCATGTAACTCTGTGTTTTCAGATAAATGACTTCTAAACACTTTGCTCCTGAGGACTGACATGGTTCTGTCTTTCAAGTGGGGATTGAAATTGTCCATAAAATTAAACTGAAGAATAGGTTGTAACTCTAGATCCAGTTAGGCATGGATCCATGGTACCTGGATGTCACAAATGGGCTGACTGGATCCTTGTTGTTCAGCATAGCGAATTCTAGAGCCGGGTGAAGTTTCTTCAGAGGTTTAATCACTGGCCACTTTGAGTGTCGGAGAATATGAGACTTAATAAATTGCTTTGTGCAATGTGCCAAAGTCAAGTCCACTAGCTCCAGGTCAATCTCACGATGTTCTTGCACATTTGTGTAAAGTTTGGTCACACCCAGTTCCATATCAACATATGGATGACCCATTAGTTTTGACAGTCATCCCATTTCGTGCCTAAGTGATGTTAAACAATGATGTAGTTTGTATTCTAATACAGTTCCTTTCAGGTCAATCCCAATCATCTAAGTTCTTCTATTACAGTATTCAAGTAAGTTGCATTACTTGCATCATCTAACTACAGACTCAAGCACCTTAGCAGAATGATAGAACTGCTGTTGGTTTTTGAGAGCTAAATGGCTTAATTCCATGAAGTCCAGAGTGGTTTTGTATGCACCAGGTTCTAATGATTTGCCGTCTTGATAATGAGCAAGCAGGAGAACCGAAAGGGTCAGCCATTTTGTTATGTAGTAGTAAAAGATATGCCTGTGGAACAACATAGTATCTGGCCCCTACTTTGATTACAGCCACTCGTCCATTCCACAAAATACTTATTACTATGGTGGGAAATCGTATAGTGCCGTAGTTCAGAAGCCACTCTTTTTTTCTCTGTTGTTGATGTTCTCCGCGTAGCATGCTTTGTTGCATTAACTCGTCGTATCATGGTACCCAGCAATGGGATGAAATTTCCAATCCTCTTTATCTCTTTGGGAAGTGATGTAAGTTTTGATAGTATCATCAGTTTGCTCTCCCATGTATCCCAGTTGGATCGTAACATTCTTGTCTATTATGGAGTGTGCCTTTAGGGTCCATTCTCTGCTCCTGGGACATTTGTGTAGAGTAACCACACGCTTATAAAAGCTGGGAAACGGATGATTTCCAGGGCTCTTGAGATCGGATGGATCAGCACCTAGGTGTTTCTTGACTGACTTTAACAGACACTTACCTGCCCAATGCTTGATTGTGCCATCTTTAACATGTTGGAGTCATCTTTTCACATCCTCTCTCCGAAGAGCAACATCTAATTTTCCAACATGAAGGATATCTGCTGGTTTAGGGTAAGAACCTCTTCTTTGACCTTCGTCCATGGTGTCTGGAAACCGCTAAACCACATTAAACCTGCCGATTTGTGTTTATCCCGTGCATCTGGAGTACTTACATCATTGGCTACAGTACATTCATAAACAACTTCCAATGCTTTCCCTTTTGTGAGCCCGTAGTAAAGTCTTGCTGTTCGCATGAAATATTCCATTAATTCCATTTCTTGTTTTTTCCGAAAACACTCTTTGTACATCGTTCCTGGATATGTATACAAATGTCTCCATTACCCTTCATAGTTAATAAATATTTACTCAAGGTAGTTCATGAAAATCCACACGTCTTTGCAGTAGTTTTGTTGGGTAAAACATACATTACAGCTTCATAGAGTGCATCACTGTCCACTACTACCTGTTTTTTCTTTTCCTATTTTACTTCGTGAAGTTTTGCTACAAATGAAATAAATATGTTACCAAAACAAAAATATTTGTCATGATGATGTACCTTGGGCCATGGCCTAAGGTACAACCACCAGCAGTGCATCAATAAATAATAACCCGTACATCAAGTATATAGCTTAGAGGAAAACAGTTAATTGAAAATATGATTATCATCACGGTAACTAGCTAATATTATCTTCTCGAAAGGGCTTCTTTTGTTCCCTCAGTACACCAAATACGAGGAGGTACAAAAATACTTTCACACCAGGAAAACATACACATGTAGTTTGCTTTTCGAAGCTTACAGATAAACTCCATGGCAATAGTTCATTTGCATCAGCCAGATGGCAGAACTACACCGAATCAACCGAAGTGGACCTGGCCCAAGGTACAATACTCCCTCCCTCCCTCCCCCTACTTATTTAGAAATGTTCATTGCTAGTGTAGACAGGATCACGAACAACGAACAATGTTGCCAACAAGGTACGAACAAAAACAAATTTTTAGCCTCTGTGTAAATGCGTCTTTAAGGTAGCCAACAAGCCTTCACTCTTAAGGTGGTAACTCTTATAACTGCGTGAACCATGGAATTCAGGTGCTATTTCAGTGGCATTCCTGATAAAATGAGAAAAATGAGGCTGAAAAACAGAAATAAGTTTCTAACAAATTTCATATAGCATGAAAATGGGTATTTTTCTTAAGGCCAGGTTCTTATTAAGAATCGTCGAAAAATTGGATTCTTTGTTGCATTGTTTGGAAAGCACATGACTAGAATGTTGAGACAAAAGGTTTTTTAATCCGTGCATTACAAAAGTTTTTACAGCCTGTTGTTCAAAGCAGTGTTACGGCCACCGTAGGACGCTCTGCATGCTAACATACGCGCCGAAAAAGCTGGTGAACAACGTCTGGAGACACCCCGAACGCAGCGTATCCAGCGCAGACGATCGGCTTTTCTCGCCAAGAACGAGAGAATTTCGCTGCTGGAACAATTCGAGTGTAGAGGAAGGGTTGATATACACACCTGGAATTGCCGACTAAATGTAAGTAATGAAAACACTCTTTTGGTCAAAATTGGTGAAAACATAATTTTTGGTCCGCCATATTGGGTTAGTCATTTTGATTTTCGAATATTAATTTCAGACTTGTGTTCAAAGACAGCAAAAATATGTAACAGCATATAGTTTCTATAGAAATTTAAATAATGATTATATAAAAGTTTTCCCTAAAAGTAAACACTTTCCTTGGGAGCATATACCTATAATATATTAAATCTGTTAATATTAACTGCTTTTTGTAAAGCTCTAAAAAGTGAAACAAACCCCCGAAAATCGAAAAGTTCCTGCATGTAGCCTCCATTCTTCAAACTCACAGGCCCTTGATCAAAATGTAATTACGGGCTTTTGAATATTGAAAATCTAAACTGAAGTTCGAAGTATGATCAGTCATCATTGCCAAAGAGATCCTTTGTATGTCTTTTCATTGTTTACATAAAAGTTTTCGAAATTTTGCCAATTTTTTGCTCATTTGAATGAGAACCTGGCCTCAATGCACATATTTCGTTATTGCACAGGGATTTTTGCACCTGATTTATTTTTGAAAGGTTTCATGATATACTGTATTTTATCTATGTCTTCTTCGTCTTCAGTGGAATATTCCCATGTCATCATCTCCTTTGGTGAAGCCTTTATCTGCTGCTGCGAAGGCTCTTTAGCAGTATCAAAGTGCTACACCTAATGGGGCCACTGATAGTGGACAGTCTTGCCTCACTGATATGTTCATTGTGATGTGTTTCGAGGTCAGACTGTTTACTGCCTGTTTGGCTCAAGCATTCTTCAGTGTATTTATATACGATCCCAATTAATTTCTCTCTGAAGCAGAGTCTGGTGAGTGTTTTCATCAAATAATGGTGATCGACCCTGTTGAAAGTTTTACGGAATCCATTGATGTTATTGCAGCTGCAGTTCTGGTGGTGGCTGCATGTGCTTTGGCATCTCTGTATGTGCAGGTGATGTTGAAAATGGCTCTGCCTGGTATTGCACACGTCTGCTGTGGGCTTATGACTTTCTTCAGCGCCATTTTTATGTTGTTTGTGACACATTTCACTATCAGCTTGTAATTGCTGCTAAGGAGCGTGATCAGTGGGCACTAGTCAATGTGGTGGAAACTTTTTTTTTTTTTTTTCCCCAGGGATAAGGGATTGCTGCCCCCCTTCCCTAAGTGCAGTATATCTCTGAAAGCTTCAAAGTCAATTTTATTCAGAATTTTTGACAGTTATACCGAACTGTGCTGTGTGATCAATATTAAATTGTAAATTTCATGTACCATAATTTATAAAATTAGAAAAATCAGATTGTCATGTGTTCATCTTGAGAGACAGGGTGGAATTGAATGACGAACAGCATTTATACACACACATTTCAGTTATGCAGACGTACCAGAATGTTAGAGGCTTAATAAGATCTTCTCATGAAGCCACAACATTGTTCGATATGATGGACATTTAAAGTTTCATTTATTCTGGTGGCAGTGATTGCAGGTGAGCGGTAGTGTGCAGAAAGTTAGTTGACACCCACCAAGTAGTGGTAGTTAAATGCTGGCAACATTCAAATATCTTAATATTGAACATACTCTTTGTCCCAGTGCCACAAATGTCAGCGATCAAACTGATGGGGCAGTTTATTCACTGTCCACTCCTCGCTAGAAGAGATTAGTTTTGGCTTGAATTCTGAATTAGTACTAATAAATGTTCATTGTAAAACTGTGAAAGCAGGCAGCATGTAAATACAGCAGTATCTCTTAATGATAAATCAGAGCCCATACAAAAATAAAAATATCTTGACAATTGACAGGTTGCAAATCGTGTTCTTTGTCATAATTTCATGGGAAATCTTGCGGCCTTGAGAGAACAAGTTCTCCACTTCATATGCATCATAGGCAACAAACAAGCTGCACGAGATTCGTAGTTCTACAACAGCAGAAGCGACCCTGGCACATAAGAATCCCGTTGAAACTTGTCACCAGCCAATTGTATCTATTAAAACAGCTACTAACATGTGCCACATTTGAAGATGATTGACTATAACGTGCATCCATGTACCCATGTTATTTGCATGTGCAGTTTTTGCAAGTGCAGCAGATCAGTACATGGTCGCACTCTGGTGGGTTGTCAGCACTGGAAGACAAACATGGACACATTCTCACATCCTCGCATCCTGCAGTGACCTTGGTACTTTGCCTCTCTACTACTCACTCTCCTAAAGTAATCCATCAACTTCTAGTGAGCTACTGTATGCACAAACTAAGTTAACATTTGGCGCGGTAGATGGTGGGCGTGATTCTGGTTATGTCAGTGTAGTGGATCGATTTTGCAGAGCGGCAATAAATTCACATGTTCCTAGTAGTTTGTAAGGTTTCTAACTTCATACATCTAGTGTGTGTGTGTGTGTGTGTGTGTGTGTGTGTGTGTGTGTGTGTGTGTAAAAATTGGTTCAGCAGTTTAGTTGGGAAATATAACATTGATTTTTGTGTTTGTAATATTAGTATGGGTTTATGTCTGTTCCAGGAGATGTATGTTCCTCCCATTGGAATGAGCACATATGATATTTATCTGTGTATAATTAATGTATTTGATGTAGAGCATGTCTTCCAAAGTAGTTGATTTTGCAAAATGTTTTGGCTGAAACGCATTTGCTTGCTCCTGCAAGTCTGTTCCTTTACAGTGTGGTAAGGCAAGCCAACTTGGCCAAGATGTTTCATATTCTGTACCATCACGAATTTATTTCCTGTCTCTTTTGTGTGTGGCCCCCCACCCCCCTCTCACCACACACCATAGCCATGTAGTTTTCCTTCCTTTTCTTCTTACTTGTGATGGCTGGGATTGCACCTGTCGACGACTGTAAGCAGTAAGCAACCCCTTGTCAGTTGCAGGTATCGGACTGTTCCTCTCTGTCAAATTACTTTCTGTCATGGGGGTACTTCGCAGTACTCATTTAATTTTTTAAAAATGTAATTGGGTGCACGGTAGCCACTAATGGAATGAACTAGACTCAACATGTTTTCATCCAGAATATCAATATGATCATCACTCACATCTACATTTACGTTTTGAGGATAGTTAACAGTTTACACTGTTGATTTTCTCCAGCCAAAATAGGATTAAATAGCTTAACATTGTTTCTCTGCTGTAGTTGGTTCATCAAAACAAAATACACTTCTGTAATCAGAATGTTTACACCATCATCGGTTTTAAAAACTAATGAATCCAAAGCTTTGGATTCTTAATTATGTTTCTGTTTGGCAGATACTTGGATCAGAAACTAGATAGTTGCCACCACACACATGGTAATGTGTCCCAAACCTGTCTTCTTACTAATCAGTCTGCACTCTACCAGGCAGAAAGTAGCTCTTCCCCTTCTTATGAAGTCAGTCCAGTGATGTCACCAGTTGTGTGCTTGAAGACATAATGTCTCTTTGTGCAGTTGACATGTTGGCATTTCCTGAGGCCACTTGCTTAACCTCTGTGAAAGTTTGCTTAAAACTAAAAATATAGGAAGAATTTTATACTGTTGGCTCATGATACCTATAGCTGTTGGTGCACCCATCTACTTAAGAGCTAAGTGATAGGGACTCTAACTTGCTCACTCCAGTTCAGCCAGTAGTTATGCATACAATTTAAGATAGGGACATTTGTCAGCAAAGTAGTAAAACTGTTGACCACTACTAGCCTCAAGTTTTGGGTGTTCAACATTAATATTTCTCTCAGGATAATTACTAAAATATGATGGGCTCTTCTACTGATGAATTTACTATCAAGAACAATGCAAATGATCTCAATCCAACTTTTTGCAAGTTAATTATGCCCTTCCTTGCGAGTTCAAACAAAAATTTAGCCTCGGTGGTTTTAACTTTTTTGCACTTTCTATGAAAGTCATTCTTGCATCCAGTTTCTTGTTCGTGCACTAGTTTGTAGGTTGCTGAAAATTGTCTTGTCAGGTAACATGTGCATTTATATAGATTGTCTTAACTACAAAAGCTCCAAAAATGTTCCTGGATGATTTTATGATTATCTCTGTTCATAGTTTTTGAATTTTACATGAGTATTTTGCTGAAGTTCTACTTACCCAGACCAGCTCTCTATACCATAACAGGATATGTGTACTTCTGTAGTAAGTACATACTACTGTTTGAATGTTATATTTGTCACCTGGTGTTCTGCCCCCAGGGGCTCAGCATTCATTTGCTGGGTACGGGCTTGGCGACCCCGGGGTTCCTGAGCTGGGGACTGGTAAGCGCCACCTGTCCCCTGTCACCGTAAGCTCTGAGTACACTTCAGCGACCACCGTGCGGCGCGGCGGTGGAATGTTGTGTGTCTCAGGGAATGGGGATCTTGGCTTGGCCGCCCGGATTGCGAGGATGGAACAAACCTCTATAAAAAACCCCTCAATCTTCCGGTGTGCTCCGCGCCTATGAGATGCATGGCTGTTGAGGTGGAACAGTCGCAAGCGGGCAACCTCTGGGGCACCTGCCACACCCCAGTTGTATAGGGCTTACTCAGGCATGCGGGGCTCTGTCTGAGTGGACCTTTAGTTCCCTAGCTGCTCGTGGGATCGAGATGGAACCCTCGAACTTTTCTTTTCCTCCCAGCGGAAAGGGTGGGCCGCTGGTAGGTTCTAACACCCAATCTAACAAGAGGGCTCGTGTAGCCAGTCCTCCTGATTCAGGTACTAGTAACAGAACGCATTCTGCTTCTCAGAATGTGTTTCTCATAATTAAAAGAAAAGATGGGAGTTTTGAAAAAGTTTCGCCATTTTACATACAGAAGGGCTTAGAGGGTATTGCTGGCACGTTAAAGTCTGTAAAGCGCCTGCGCAATGGCACCTTGCTGGTTGAAACATCTAGCTTCCAGCAAGTCCAGAACCTTCAGAAGGTACACTTTCTTGGGGAGTTTGCGATAGAGACTGACTTTCACAACACCTTGAACTACAGCAAGGGTGTTGTGACTTGCAGAGATCTCATCGACATTCCCCAAGACGAACTGAAGTCTGAATGGTCCCGGGAAGGAATTGTGGACGTGCAACACGTTATGAAACGGGTGGATGGTGCTCTCATAAAAACTGACTCATTTATTCTTACATTTAACAGCACCAAATTGCCAGAGCATGTGAAGGCAGGTTTCCTACGTCTCAGTGTACGGCCTTATTACCCCAACCCCATGCGGTGTTTTAAATGCCAACACTTTGGCCACACTACTCTCGGCTGTAAAGGGGAAGCCACTTGTGGGAAATGTGGTAAAGCCGCTCATGAGGGAGTTGATTGCTCCTCTCCTCCCAAGTGTGTGAACTGCTCTGGGGATCACCCTGTGTGGAGTAGGGAATGCAGAGTTTTCCTTGAGGAACGGAAGATCCAGGAACTTAAAACCACTAAACGCATCCCGTATGGTGAGGCAAAGAAAATCTAAAAGTCCATGCAGCCGCCCACGTTCGCTGCCTCCTTTTCTTCCGTTCTGAAACAGCCTGTCTTGAAAACCGATGCCGCTACCCAAACGGAGGTTGCTACTGTCAGCACTAGCACCTGCGTTTGTCAGTGTACATGTGCTGCTGCCATTCCTGTGAAGCCTGCTGCTCCCTCCCGGCCTTCTGACCAGGCTGTGGTAGCTGACATCATGGAACTTCCTGCCCCTTCCCGGGTCCAGTCTTGTGTACTGCCTAGTGCTGGTACACCCCCTACTGCTTCTGAGGTTTTGGCTCCAATGCCACCTCAGGCCAGAAAATCGAAGCCAAAGACAAAGGTGAAGACTCGCCCACTAAAGGAGACTGAAGTTCTACGGTCTGCTGATGTGGATGTCATTCTCTCTGACGTCTCTCTCGACTCCTCTTCTGAGGCGATGGAGGTAGATGTCAGACTGGGGCAATCGTCTCGCCCCAAAACTGAGCCTCCACCTGTTGTGGGCTCTCCTCCCCGACAGAAAGTGCGACTGAAGGTACTCCCGCCCTGATAGATGGCTCCCATTATTCAGTGGAACATGAATGGATTCCGGGCACACGTGGAGGAACTGCACCTCCTAGCACAGCAACGCCCCCTGTGCTTGTGTTTACAGGAAACACATCTCAAACAATCTGATGCTCCTGTACTCAGGGGCTATAGGTTGTATCGCAAAGATGACCTGACTGGAGACAGGGCCAAAGGCGGAGTCGCCGTGTTTGTCGATAATGACCACCACTCCTCTGCTCTCCCCCTGGCTACTGACCTGCAAGCAGTTGCAGTTGCAATTTATTCCGGTCGGAGGCTTACCGTTTGCTCCCTTTATTTACCCCCTCTGGATGCAGTGAACTTAGAGGCTCTCACAAACCTTATCGACCAACTCCCCCGCCCATTTCTCCTCCTGGGAGACTTCAATGCCCATCATGTCCTGTGGGGCTCCACTTCTCTTTGCGCTCGAGGTCGAATTTTGGAGGGCCTCCTAACATCTCAAGTGTTTTGCATCCTCAACACAGGTACTCCGACTCATTTCTCTAGTGCTACAGGGTCATTCTCAGCCATTGACCTATCTTTCTGCTCTCCAACCCTCACTGACTCCGTTCACTGGGAGGTCATTGACGACCTACATTCCAGCGATCACTTCTCTATCCGCATTCATCTCCTGTATGGTGTATTGCTGGAGCAGCGGCCACCATCGTGGATGATTGGCAGGGCTAACTGGCCACTGTTCACTCGGTTGGCTGTCTTTGACCGCCACACCAGCGTACAGGAATGGGTGGATCACATCACGCTTGTGATCCACCATGCTGCTGACCTGTCCATACCACAGTCTTCTGGCACTCTTAAGCGGCGCCTTGTGCCTTGGTGGACAGAAGGGTGCCGTTCAGCCATCCGTGACAGGCGTGCGGCTCTTCGCCGATTTAAATGCCGCCCAACAACGGTCAATCTTACCGCCTTTCGTATCGCGAGAGCCAGGGCACGCCGTGTCATTAAAGAGAGCAAGAAAAGGTCATGGCAGGAGTTTCTGGACTCCATCAACCGTTCCACTTGTTCCACAAAGGTATGGGAAGCCATCCGGAGGATTTCCGGTAAACGCAGCCGTTTACCAATAGCTGCAGTCCTGAACCAGGGATGCCTCCAAACGACACCCAGCGCCATAGCTCAGTCGCTGGCAGAGCATTTTGCACAAAGTACTGCCACTGCAACCCAGGATCCAGCGTTTCGTCGCTACCGTGCGACTGTCGAAAGAGCGAATTTGAACTTTCGGTCGAACGGTTCTGAGGCCTACAACTCCCCTTTCTCCATGTGGGAACTTGAGTCGGCTCTTACTGAGACTTCTGACACTGCACCAGGTTACGACCGCATCCGGTACTCCATGCTTAGACATCTTCCAGCGGCGTCAAAGGAAATCCTCCTTGAATGTTTTAATCTCATATGGCACACGGGAGTGTTCCCAACCTCGTGGAGGGAGGCATTCCTCATCCCTCTCCTCAAACCAGGAAAGGACCGCACATGTCCCAGTAGTTATCGTAGTATCGCCTTGACAAGCTGTGTCGGAAAGACCCTGGAACGGATGGTTAACCGTCGTCTGGTCTGGCTGCTAGAGACCAGACAGCTCCTTAGCCGCTTTCAGTGTGATTCCGAAAATTTCGATCCACAGTCGACAACCTGACCCTCCTCGAAGCGGCTATTCAGCAGGCTTTCCTCCGTCAGCATCACTGTATCGGTATCTTCTTTGATATCAGTAAGGCATATGATACTACTTGGAGACACTGTATTCTTGCACAACTGCATCAATGGGGCTTCTGTGGCCGCCTCCCTATTTTCATTCGGTCTTTCCTGTCTCAGCGGTTTTTTCGGACCCGCGTTGGTAACACACTGTCTGATCGCTTTGAGCAAGAGAACGGTGTCCCCCAGGGCAGTGTTTTAAGCGTTACCCTCTTTGCCATAGCAATCAACAGTATAACGTCTACAGTGCGGAGTCCAGTACAGTGCTCCTTGTTTGTGGACGACTTTGCTGTTTTCTGTTCCTCCTCTAGTGTTGCATCCGCGAGCCGTCAATTGCAACTAACGGTGCGGCGGTTAGAGGAGTGGGCTGCAAAGACGGGTTTTAGGTTTTCTGCCGATAAGTGTGTTTGTGTTCATTTTAATCGTTCTCGTCGTCTTTTTACGTTGCCTGCCCTGCATATGGGGGATACTGTCCTACAGTTTGGAGACACAGTGCGGTTTCTAGGCCTAATTTTTGACTCAAGGTTGTCATGGTTGCCACACCTACGTGACTTGAAAGCCAGAACGCTGAAGGCACTGAACATCCTCAAGTGCCTCAGCCACAGGTCTTGGGGAGCGGACAGGGCGCGTCTCCTTCAGTTTTATCGAGCTTTCGTGCGCTCACGGCTGGACTATGGCTGCACAGTATATGGGTCAGCGAGGCCGTCTTATTTGCGGATCCTTGACGCTGTTCACCATGCTGGGATTCGACTGGCTACGGGTGCTTATCGGACCAGTCCCGTACCCAGCCTCTGTGCTGAGGCTGGCGAACCGCCACTTACCATCCGGCGGCAGCTCCTGCTGGTGCGCCAAGCTTGTAAGTTTCCTGCAGCTCCCAGCTCGCCTGCTCACCATCTTGTTGCCCATCCACCTCTGGATCGCCTTTTTTCCCGCCGTCCCCGGGCTACGTTGCCGTTTGGGATCAGAGTGCACCGTGTGCTTGAGTCCCTCGGTGTGGAGTCTGTACAACCCCAAATCCTGGGTTTTAACCGCCTGCCACCCTGGTTACTGAAGAGGCCACGTGTGATTTTAGATTTATTGCAGTACAAGAGAGATTGCACTCCTGCCACCGTTTTTAATGCAGCATTTTCTGCTATTTTATCTGAGCACCACGACTATGTAGCTGTTTTTACGGATGGGTCGAAACAAGGGAATTCCGTGGGTTGCTCAGTTGTTTTTCCGGATCGTGTCCTCAAGGTCTGCCTGCCTCAGACTTTTACTGTCTTTGATGCAGAATTGTCTGCGATCTTGCGGGCACTGGAGCCGATGAGACTTTCTTCCTCTCTTAAATTTCTTGTCTGTTCCGTTTCACTCAGTGCCCTTCAATCCTTGCACCGTTTGTATCCGGCGGATAAAGTAGTCCAGACCATCCAGGATGCCCTCCTCCGACTACAGCGACTAGGGAAGGTTGTAGCTTTCTGCTGGGTTCCGGGGCATGTTGGCATTGCTGGGAATGAACGGGCAGATCTCGCAGCCAAGGAGGCGTGTCTTGATCCACACGTATCTCAGTGTGCTATCCCGTTGCATGCACTCACCTCGCTGTTGAGCTCCAGAGTCATGTGTCGGTGGGAGGATGAGTGGCTGGAAGTGACTGACAATAAGCTCCGTCTAGTCAAGCCCACAACGCGTGTGTGGTGTACTTCCTTTCAGCCCCATCGACGGGACGAGGTTCTCCTCACTTGGCTTTGAATAGGCCACAGCCCTATGACGCATGGCTTCCTGCTCCGGCGAGAAGACCCTCCATTGTGTGGTGCTTGCGGCGTACAGGTCACTGTGAGCCACATTTTACTGGATTGTGTTTTATTTTCTGACCAGCGGGCCTCGGCTGATTTGCCAGCGGACCTGCCAACACTCTTAGGCAACACTCGGACGAATGTGGTTAAAGTTTTAAAGTTCTGTGCCTTGTCAAATGTTTTTACAAAGATTTTAGGGAGCGGATTTTAATTTGCTCACTGTGTGACAAGCTCGCCCATCTTTTCTGTAAGTGGCCAGCCAATGACACATTCCTGTGTCATTCTTGTTGCTATGTTTTCCCTTCCCTTCGGTTATACTTTCTTATGTAGTAATTTCCCTCTTTTCCTGTTTTCTTTGAATGTGTTTTTCAGTTTTATTAGGTCTCTCCACATTCGTTCCTTTTAATGTGTGTCAGGGCGCTGATGACCTCGATGTTGAGCGCCCATAAACCCCAACACACACACACACACACACACACACACACACACACACACACACACACACACACCTGGTGTTCTAAAGACATCTTGATCTTTTGTTTAGTAGTTTAACATGTTGCTCTGTCCACATAAGCAGCCAGTTTCAACAGTCATTTTCAAGACTTTCAGTAGATAAATAACAAGGAAAGGCAACACACAGATATAAAGAAACCAGTTACATTATGTGATGATCACCTTACAACATTGTTACGTACAGTGTTTAGATAGTCATATGACATGCAGTAACTTGTCCTATGAATCTTGAGTCAGTGCTTGTGTAGTTTGACCCTTCATAACATCCATGTTCAATTTACTGTTCATTTTATCATTTTTTATTTACTCACATTTCAGAATGGTTATATAGGCTGAATCTTCTTTTTAATTTTTTTCTAAATATATAACAATGATTTATTGGCTGTTGTCTGCTAAGTGTATAATTTTATTGTTACTTTATCCATGTTGGACTTGCTGAAGTCCACAGCTGATAACGGATCACTGCCAGCCACAAATACCTTTTCAATGGCTTTACCATCTTTGGGCTAGTGCGCTTGACTTCAGATGGCTAACTCTCTTTAATGATAGTAATATATTTGTCAGATGCATGCATTCTCTTGCACTGGATAAAAATATTTGAGCATTTGGTGCAATTTTATATGTCATGTCAATAGCAAAAACATGCTAATGTACCTTAATTTGATAGGCTGAACAATGAAAGAGATGGATACACTTACTTTCATTCTAGTTGATGGTGTTTAATCTTGTTTTGATCCTTATCATTTTTGGGATAATGCACAAACTGTTACAGTCCAAACAAGACAGGTTTCTAAACAAACCACTGACTGCAGTGGGGAGTGATCTTGGCTGTGGTGGGTAGTGGGGGTTCAGAATTGTGAGGGGGGGATGAGAAAGGATAGCAGGGGAAGAGTGGTGAAAGATATGGCAGTGCTGCCTGTGGGAGTAAGCAAGGATGTGGTGGGCTGTGAAACAGTCACTGAAGTAGAGCACACTGTGTTGGGTGGCATGCTTGGCAGATGGATGGTCCAACTGTGTGTTGGTCACAGTTTGGCAGTCAGTTTATACACAGGGTGAACATTAATAAAACTGACAAACTGGAGGGACAGATTCCTTAATGGAAATAGCTCCTATGAACAAGTGTCCAGAAATATGCATGAATTGATGACAAATCGTCATGGAACACAGCTACATTGCATCTACTTAACAAAGGATGTTCAAAGTGCTACCCATGGAATTGCATGTGATAGGGATAATAGCAATTGTCATGCGGGATAAACATGACCTTTCTTTGGCTTACACTGTGTTGGTGGGTCACTTTCTGGAACTTGTACTAGGGTTCATATCAATATCCTGTAGAACCCAGTCCTCCAGATCTGATGTACGCACGGTCTACTACCACCCTGCATGTTCAACTGTCTGAAAGGACCCAAGATCACACAAAAGCTTGAAATGTTGTGTGATTTAGCTGGTGTCTGTCAGGGTAATTGTTTTGGTATAGCTATGCTATCACTCAATGGTTTCCACCTGCTTGGTTTTACATAGACACCATCCCGGCTTGTTCCTGACATAAAAACCAAACCTTTCTGCTGCTTACAGTATGGCTTACAGTAGAGGCCTATCTCACTAGGGGTAAGATAGATACTGCCTACAGGAAAATTAAAGAGACCTTTGGAGATAAGAGAACGACTTGTATGAATATCAAGAGCTCAGATGGAAACCCAGTTCTAAGCAAAGAAGGGAAAGCAGAAAGGTGGAAGGAGTATATAGAGGGTCTATACAAGGGCGATGTACTCGAGGACAATATTATGGAAATGGAAGAGGATGTAGATGAAGATGAAATGGGAGATATGATACTGCGTGAAGAGTTTGACAGAGCACTGAAAGACCTGAGTCAAAACAAGGCCCCCGGAGTAGACAACATTCCATTGGGACTACTGGCAGCCTTGGGAGAGCCAGTCCTGACAAAACTCTACAATCTGGTGAACAAGATGTATGAAACAGGCGAAATACCCTCAGACTTCAAGAAGAATATAATAATTCCAATCCCAAAGAAAGCAGGTGTTGACAGATGTGAAAATTACCGAACTATCAGTTTAATAAGTCACAGCTGCAAAATACTAACACGAATTCTTTACAGACGAATGGAAAAACTAGTAGAAGCCAACCTCGGGGAAGATCAGTTTGGATTCAGTAGAAACACTGGAACACGTGAGGCAATACTGACCTTAAGACTTATCTTAGAAGAAAGATTAAGGAAAGGCAAACCTACGTTTCTAGCATTTGTAGACTTAGAGAAAGCTTTTGACAATGTTGACTGGA
Organism: Schistocerca serialis cubense; assembly: GCF_023864345.2. Taxonomy (NCBI): domain Eukaryota; kingdom Metazoa; phylum Arthropoda; class Insecta; order Orthoptera; family Acrididae; genus Schistocerca; species Schistocerca serialis. Next base: position 447,839,957 of record NC_064646.1, on the reverse strand, counting down.
ATAATCTCTTTCAAATTCTAAAGGCGGCAGGGGTAAAATACAGGGAGCGAAAGGCTATTTACAATTTGTACAGAAACCAGATGGCAGTTATAAGAGTTGAGGGGGTATGAAAGGGAAGCAGTGGTTGGGAAGTAAGAAAGACAGGGTTGTAGCCTCTCCCCGATGTTGTTCAATCTGTATATTGAGCAAGCAGTAAAGAAAACAAAAGGAAAATTCGGAGTAGGTATTAAAATTCATGGAGAAGAAATAAAAACTTTGAGGTTTGCCGATGACATTGTAATTCTGTCAGAGACAGCAAAGGACTTGGAAGAGCAGTTGAATGGAGTGGATAGTGTCTTGAAAGGAGGATATAAGATGAACATCAACAAAAGCAAAACAAGGATAATGGAATGTAGTCGAATTAAGTCTGGTGATGCTGAGGGAATTAGATTAGGAAATGAGACACTTAAAGTAGTAAAGGAGTTTTGCTATTTGGGGAGCAAAATAACTGATGATGGTCGAAGTAGAGAGGATATAAAATGTAGACTGGCAATGGCAAGGAAAGCATTTCTGAAGAAGAGAAATTTGTTACATCGAGTATAGATTTAAGTGTCAGGAAGTCATTTCTGAAAGTATTTGTATGGAGTGTAGCCATGTATGGAAGTGAAACATGGACGATAAATAGTTTGGACAAGAAGAGAATAGCTTTCGAAATGTGGTGCTACAGAAGAATGCTGAAGATTAGATGGGTAGAACACATAACTAATGAGGAAGTATTGAATAGGGTTGGGGAGAAGAGAAGTTTGTGGCACAACTTGACCAGAAGAAGGGATCGGTTGGTAGGACATGTTCTGAGGCATCAAGGGATCACCAATTTAGTATTGGAGGGCAGCGTGGAGGGTAAAAATCGTAGAGGGAGACCAAGAGATGAATACACTAAGCAGATTCAGAAGGATGTAGGTTGCAGAGGTACTGGGAGATGAAAAAGCTTGCACAGGATAGAGTAGCATGGAGAGCTGCATCAAACCAGTCTCAGGACTGAAGACCACAACAACAACAGTATGGCGCATTAATCAAACAGCCTCCAACATGCAAGGAACACATGGCACGACATCAGAGAAACTGTCATTTGTCTGTGTCATTTAATGTGGCAACAGTGCATTTCCAGACACACGTTAATAGGATGTTTTTTTTCCTCCATTTCCAGTCAGGAATCCGTTGCTGCAGTTTGCCCTTTTTATTACTGTTCACCCTGTATATGTAAAGAGTCACATTCACAGTTTACTAGTTTCTTGAGAGCAGTAAAAGATTAAACAGTTTGGGGGGGGGGGGGGGGGGGGGCGGGCAGGCGGGCGAGAGCGGATTTAATTAACGTAAGACTGACGAAGAGAGATTAGCCTACATTCAGTATAAATTTATTTCAGTACAGTTACAACATATTGTAGGAAGACTTACAAATATTTGTTAGTAAGCTGCTGAAAGAGTCCATGGCTAGTGTGTTAGTTTTGGTGTGTGTACAATTTCTTCTGTGCCACTTCTTAGGATGTTAAGTAGTGCTTGCATTTTTCTATTACAGTAAAGTCATCGGCACATGGATCATACATCTGAACATTGAGCATTAAGCATGCCAAGTGTCCAATGTCATAGCTTGGAATAGTATGTTGAGTAGTCTTTCCAAACGTGCAGAGATTCTGAACATTCATTTGAATGTTGGACGATGAGATGGCAGACACTTTTTCGCATGCATGCCATCTCCCTTCAGTAGTTCTGAGGCATCATATTGGCTTCCAGTTAAAGCCCATATTGCTGCTTTGTTTTGATACTAGCCCAATTCAGAAATGTACCAATTTGATAGGAGTGATGTTTTAAAATTGTAACAAAAGTAGAAATTTTGTAGTTTCTTTTTGATCTAGTGCAATTCACTTCACTTTTTCTCTTTGGTTAAAAAGCATGTTAAATAGAGATTTATAATGATATACTCATAACAAACATAACACTTGTTTTTTCTTAATTACTTGTGCCTTTATTTCAGAAAGAGACATTTGCACTTTAAAGTTTACAACTGTATATACAATCTAAATTAACAAACATAATTCTAAAGACAAAAATTTAAAAAATAAACAAACACTGATCTGTGGACTCAAAACAAATATTATAATGATACTACAAATAATGATAAAAAGACTGTAAAATTTGGGGATATGGTTCTGCTTAATTAAGTCAAGTCAGTCTTTCTTCATTCTCTCGGGTAATGGATGCTTTTTGGCATCGCACTACTCGAGTTTGTAATGGAACTGTTATGACCCAGTGTCCTTACTGACTGGACGTGTTACCTTCTGTTTTGTCTTAAAACATGTCCATGGATATTGAAGTTTTTGTTTATGTATGCTACAGGCAGAACAATGTGACCAGCATATGGACAGTGGAGGAAATGCGTATTTTAATAGAGCTAATTAGGAATTCTACATGTGCCCATTTCATAAGCAGCATGACTCATGAGCCAGATACAGCCGACAACTGCTGCTGGAGCACATTGCAGTTGTGTATACCACATTGGGGCACCTGTACCATACACAGAAGTCTTACTGTTTCTGAGCATTCAGCAGCACATTGAACTCAGCACACTCAGCATTGACATTTGAAAGCATGGTGCATCTGGTGACAGCTTAAGGGTGTTCTTGTTCAGTGTACTGACTGTTTGGCATCCACATTGTTTTCAATTTGTTTGAAAAGCCCAAGGAACATCTGCAAGAATTGTTTGTTAGCTAGCTCCAGTCCCTCATTGACATGTTGTAAGGTAAAGTACAGGTATGAATGTATATACTTCTTGTGCTTGTTGGAGGTCCATTTTTGAGCCTTTCTTAATTTTATTTTATGTCTGTAAGTTACCTTTAATGTTTGAAACAGTACGTCTGTGTTTGTGCCTTGGAGTGGCTGTTACGGGTTAATATTGTTAGTCTAAGCATCCATGTGTTCATGGTACCTTACAATATCTTCTAATCTTGATGAGATAAAAACTGGAGTTTTTGTCAAAATAATCTTGTATATTCATGATTTTTAACATATGGGTTGGTGGGTTTGGTGCTGTGCACTATTTGAAGTGAAACTATCATCATGGCAGTAGTGTACAGGAAATATTAGTTACGTGTTTAGTCATCCATAGATCATTTGTGAAAGTATGTCAGGCATTTAATTTTGATAGAAAGATGAGGCAGTTTTTAAAAAATTACATAAATTCATGCAGGAATAGTATTTCAAGTAGTGTAGATTAACGTGTGTTGTCTATTTTGATATGTTCTTTATTGGTTTTTGTAGATATGTTTTCAAACAGGTTTATAATTGAAACTTCCTGGCAGATTAAAACTGTGTGCCCGACCGAGACTCGAACTCGGGACCTTTGCCTTTCGCGGGCAAGTGCTCTACCAACTGAGCTACCGAAGCACGACTCACGCCCGGTACTCACAGCTTTACTTCTGCCAGTACCTCGTCTCCTACCTTCCAAACTTTACAGAGTGAAAATCTCATTCTGGAAACATCCCCCAGGCTGTGGCTAAGCCATGTCTCCGCAATATCCTTTCTTTCAGGAGTGCTAGTTCTGCAAGGTTCGCAGGAGAGCTTCTGTAAAGTTTGGAAGGTAGGAGACGAGGTACTGGCAGAAGTAAAGCTGTGAGTACCGGGCGTGAGTCGTGCTTCGGTAGCTCAGTTGGTAGAGCACTTGCCCGCGAAAGGCAAAGGTCCCGAGTTCGAGTCTCGGTCGGGCACACAGTTTTAATCTGCCAGGAAGTTTCATATCAGCGCACACTCCGCTGCAGAGTGAAAATCTCATTCAGGTTTATAATTAATCTAAAAGAGATACTTTTACACTCATCATTCATATCATGTAGCTAGACATTGCCCACGCTAGAAATACTTAATCACTTACAGCTGTCATCAGCATTTTCGCGATAATTCTGCCATTCTTTTATGTTAACGTTTTGGAGTGTCTGAAAAAGTTGAGTCACAACCTCATCACAATGAATGACTATGTGAACTTCAGCAAAATGTATGACAATGGAATGAGCCACTACGCAATAGATCCTGGGCATAGGATTTTACACTAAGTGTCCCTAAGTATGTCAGTTTACTGTAAAATGACAGTTTTTTTATTGTCAAGTAATGTTAAATTTTAATAATTCCTTAATTATGTTAACAATGCTTGAATTTGTAGTAAGATTTATTTATTAGGTATGCTTTAAATTACTTCTTAAATATTTGATTTTAGTTATCTTTTGTCTCCTTCAGCAGTTTATTGTACATGTTTACTCTCATGTAGAAAATGCTATCTTGCGTTTTCTGTTTGTTTTCCTCTAACTAAATATAAGTTTAGTGGTGTTCGTGTTTTACGATCATGAATCCTGCTTTTTGTGAGGTAATTCCTGATGCGTGCCCAAAAAAAAAGAAAATGTGTAATTGCCCAAACTATGCAGCTATAGGCAGGATTGTTTGGAAAAGGGAACTGCTGTACATAAATACACTGTGGTCCAAATAATAGTTGAAGATGATTGTCTTGCAGGAGATCTGCACAAACTATAAGTGCAGTTGCGTTTATCAAAATTTTCTCTATACAATAGTGTGATAAGCTGCACCTGTTCTGTGCATGTCTCCTTGTCAAAATCATTGCTTTCAAATTACATAATTTATGAAATTCTTCGTGGCTCAAATAATGACAGGTTAAATGCTTAACTGAAATTTCTTATAAGTATTTCAAAACTGATGCTTCACCATAAACTGTAAATAACATGAGAAGATTTATGTCCTAAATATAGTAGCTATCATTTTTATATCTACAGTGACATTCCTTATAATAATAACTATTTGAAAGTAGCTTGTTTTGTGGAAAATTGTTCTATGTTGAAAGTTATTTGCTGACATAATTAGTTCATTATTGTTATGATAAAACTTAATTGTACATTTAGCTGTATAAATGTTTATTGTTCTCCTTGAAATTAGGTCGTAATTGATAAGGTTCCAAGTAAGCTATTGTTTGACATAGTAGTTAAAATGGTTTCTGCACTTTTCATCTGAAAAAATTATTGAAAATAACGAGTGAAATTTATAGCAATATAGTTAACATTTAAAAATGGTCACCCCTTTCTAACTCTATACTGACTATGCAGATAGGTATTTCTTTTATAGGCCCTTTTAAAAGTAAAAGTGCCTTAGTGGTACTTGATGCTGTAACTGTTATCTTTCTTAGGTGTAATCTTACTTGGGCACATTCAGTGCATCTATATAATTCGACAAATCGAAATAATTTATTTTTTGTTTGAAATATATCGACTTTGTATACATAGCTTAACAATAGTATCAACCCTGAATGTGCTTAAAAGTTGTAATCAGAATATGGCAGTAAAATGGTATTATTTATCAGTATAAATGTTTAATTCTCCCATGTTACATAACCCTTAGTAATGCCAAATTCTTAGGTGGTATTCAGGATATAGGCATTTCTGGGATTATCATGTTGTGTCTTCCTGATTTGATGGTAAACTTTGTTGTAACATCATTCATGACAATAAAACTTGTCATTAAGCTATGTTCATTTGCTAATGATATTTTGGGAGTTTTTGCAGTAGATGTGTTTCCCATTTGATGCAAACTTATTTAAATTTTTTTTTCATTGAGTCAAAAATATAAACATAAATGTTTCAAATGTAGTCAAATGTTTTTAGTGTTACAAGTAATAATAACAGCTATCAGTGACACAAAAGTTAAGTACAATCTTGACGCTCATATGTATTGCAAGGGTTATTAAACCTCTTATTTGTAAAAACAGTTAAAACATTTGTCTAGCTTGTATATATTTTGTTTTATCAGTGTAGTCTATTAGCTCCTTTAAAATTTATTAAGTGAATCCAGCAACTTGTCAGTTGAGAGAAATTAACTTTGATTTGTACACTCATGTACACTCTGGTTACCATTTTTCATATTATTGTTCTATACATGCATAGTGAAAATAAAGTTAGTGTGTCCATTCAAGCAATATGCATGTGAAAATGGACATACTTATAGTAGGCTTGTCTGTTTGTTGTAATATATATTGTTTCCATTTAAACTAATTTTTGGAAGCATAAGTTGTTGTTGTTGTTGTTGTTGTTGTTGTTGTTGTTGTTGTTAACAATACTGTGCAGCTAATTTTCTTGCCCTTCTGACTCCATACATAAAGAAAGTGTTATGAGGTGAGAAGACAGTGGAATGGGCAGCTGAAGGATTACATCTCTCTTTTTTTTATCAACAAGTGTAGTCAGTCACATCAGCCCATGTGTGCGGTGGTCTGTATCCCCAATATAACATCTTGACTACCTTTGTGTCCTACTAGGGTGCTATTGAAAGTAAAATATATGCCAAGAGTCTATGAATGAGTGTACATGGCAGTAACACTGGATTTTTGTTAGAGAAGTGGCAGAAGGAACTGTGTGCATCAAATCTTAAATGGGTCAGTGGAAGACACTTCACCAAGCCTCACTGTCAGGAGATGATGGGGGTCTGTAAAACATCACATAGGAGCCTGAACTGCCAGACTCCTGTGGAAATATCATCACCAAAAGATGTGGTGGTGCTGGTGGAAAACACTTTATGGCCCTGAGGATAACTTCACAGCTTCCTGGGTCGTAAAGAACGTGAGGTAATGGACACCTGAAAAGTCATTTCTGCTGGGTGTGATGATGGGACTGGTATAACAGTGGAACTTGTTTGGTGATGGGGTGGATGCAGTTCTGAAAGCAGTCTTCCACAGATGAACATTGCTGAGGTGCAAGCCACTTGTGAGTTCTCTGTCATCATTTCATCTGTTTAGTATGCAGCCGCCAGGATGACACTCTGTTCCTAAGTTTACAGCCTATTCCTGACAACTTGGACTCTTGTGTGGATCCTTTCATCTTGATGTCACTGGGCCACAGCCGAACCACCATACTTCTCATTGCAGGGCAGTGGTTATTTGACTAAAGAAGACAGTTCAGTTTCCTTGCTAAGAGGAAAGAGGTGCCATACAGATGGGTTCTGACCGCAGTCCTGAAGTATCAGCAACTACGTTTCTTCAATTTCAGATTTGGTGCAACCTTTTTGGGGAAATACAGTGTTCTACAAGTGGTTGCTATTCTGTTCTGAAGGTGGCATGTAAAGATTAATATTTTCTGTAATGCCCAGGAAATGTAGTTTTAAGTGTGTTTTAGTTAGCCTACATATCTATTTATTTTCTCTATTATTTTTAGGGTAATTGGAATACTGTCAGCCAATTAAGAACAATGTAATTATATTCTGTGAATTGTGCTAAGGGCAGTGAACAGTATTAATAACAGCAACAGTAATAACCAGCTGGTCAGTGAATAGTAGATTTGTAATTACTTTCATCCCATCAGATAAATTAATTGTTAATTTATGTATTGCTATTGCCTTGGTTACCATTTGAGACAAGTTTGAATGAAAAAGAAAATTTTCTTTAATGATTATTATATACACAGTTGTTGTTACAAGAGTGTTTCATGTTTCAATAAATGAATAAAATTAAATTACATAAGGTAATTGTCAATTTGATACAATTGTGTGTTCATTTGGATGTTAGTGTTGTGCAATGCTGACTAAAAATAAAAGATAAAATTGTTAAAGTGTAGGAACAAATATTATAACAAAGTATTAATACAATACGTTAGTGTACTTTCTTCTAATTCGATTCTCAAAATCATTACTTTGCAGAATGCGCAAGATGTTTGTTTTTAGTATTTTTAAAACATTAGTATTTATTGTGCTTCAATGTTGTTGCAGTTTCAGTGCAAATACTTAAAAAAAAGTTAACTTTTTGCTGGTTTACAGTGTTTTATTTCCATTTTAAGCACACATAAATGAATACCTAAATATTATCTGCCCATCATTTACATTATGTTGTAACTAAACATCTATAAAACAATTCATTGATTTTATATACTTACTAAACTCTATTTACATATGTATTGTCTGTCTGAATAGGCATTTCCATGGGAGCTCGCAATGTTATCTACATCTACATCTACATTGATACTCCGCAAGCCACCCAACGGTGTATGGCGGAGGGCACCTTACGTGCCACTGTCATTACCTCCCTTTCCTGTTCCAGTCGCGTATGGTTCGCGGGAAGAACGACTGTCTGAAAGCCTCCGTGCGCACTCTAATCTCTCTAATTTTACATTCGTGATCTCCTCGGGAAGTGTAAGTAGGGGGAAGCAATATATTCGATACCTCATCCAGAAACGCATCCTCTCGAAACCTGGCGAGCAAGCTACACCGCGATGCAGAGCGCCTCTCTTGCAGAGTCTGCCACTTGAGTTTATTAAACATCTCCGTAACGCTATCACGGTTACCAAATAACCCAGTGACGAAACGCGCCGCTCTTCTTTGGATCTTCTCTATCTCCTCCGTCAACCCGACCTGGTACGGATCCCACACTGATGAGCAATACTCAAGTATAGGTCGAACGAGTGTTTTGTAAGCCACCTCCTTTGTTGATGGACTACATTTTCTAAGCACTCTCCCAATGAATCTCAACCTGGTACCCGCCTTACCAACAATTAGTTTTATATGATCATTCCACTTCAAATCGTTCCGTACGCATACTCCCAGATATTTTACAGAAGTAACTGCTACCAGTGTTTGTTCCGCTATCATATAATCATACAATAAAGGATCCTTCTTTCTATGTATTCGCAATACATTACATTTGTCTATGTTAAGGGTCAGTTGCCACTCCCTGCACCAAGTGCCTATCCGCTGCAGATCTTCCTGTATTTCGCTACAATTTTCTAATGCAGCAACTTCTCTGTATACTACAGCATCATCCGCGAAAAGCCGCATGGAACTTCCGACACTATCTACTAAGTCATTTATATATATTGTGAAAAGCAATGGTCCCATAACACTCCCCTGTGGCACGCCAGAGGTTACTTTAACGTCTGTAGACGTCTCTCCATTGATAACAACATGCTGTGTTCTGTTTGCCAAAAACTCCTCAATCCAGCCACACAGCTGGTCTGATATTCCGTAGGCTCTTACTTTGCTTATCAGGCGACAGTGCGGAACTGTATCGAACGCCTTCCGGAAGTCAAGAAAAATAGCATCTACCTGGGAGCCTGTATCTAATATTTTCTGGGTCTCGTGAACAAATAAGGCGAGTTGGGTCTCACACGATCGCTGTTTCCGGAATCCATGTTGATTCCTACATAGTAGATTCTGGGTTTCCAGAAATGACATGATACGCGAGCAAAAAACATGTTCTAAAATTCTACAAGAGATCGACGTAAGAGATATAGGTCTATAGTTTTGCGCATCTGCTCGACGACCCTTCTTGAAGACTGGGACTATCTGTGCTCTTTTCCAATCATTTGGAACCCTCCGTTCCTCTAGAGACTTGCGGTACACGGCTGTTAGAAGGGGGGCAAGTTCTTTCGCGTACTCTGTGTAGAATCGAATTGGTATCCCGTCAGGTCCAGTGGACTTTCCTCTATTGAGTGATTCCAGTTGCTTTTCTATTCCTTGGACACTTATTTCGATGTCAGCCATTTTTTCGTTTGTGCGAGGATTTAGAGAAGGAACTGCAGTGCGGTCTTCCTCTGTGAAACAGCTTTGGAAAAAGGTGTTTAGTATTTCAGCTTTACGCGTGTCATCCTCTGTTTCAATGCCATCATCATCCCGTAGTGTCTGGATATGCTGTTTCGAGCCACTTACTGATTTAACGTAAGACCAGAACTTCCTAGGATTTTCTGTCAAGTCGGTACATAGAATTTTACTTTCGAATTCAATGAACGCTTCACGCATAGCCCTCCTTACGCTAACTTTGACATCGTTTAGCTTCTGTTTGTCTGAGAGGTTTTGGCTGCGTTTAAACTTGGAGTGGAGCTCTCTTTGCTTTCGCAGTAGTTTCCTAACTTTGTTGTTGTACCACGGTGGGTTTTTCCCGTCCCTCACAGTTTTACTCGGCACGTACCTGTCTAAAACGCATTTTACGATTGCCTTGAATTTTTTCCATAGACACTCAACATTGTCAGTGTCGGAACAGAAATTTTCGTTTTGATCTGTTAGGTAGTCTGAAATCTGCCTTCTATTACTCTTGCTAAACAGATAAACCTTCCTCCCTTTTTTTATATTCCTATTAACTTCCATATTCAGGGATGCTGCAACGGCCTTATGATCACTGATTCCCTGTTCTGTACATACAGATTCGAAAAGTTCGGGTCTGTTTGTTATCAGTAGGTCCAATATGTTATCTCCACGAGTCGGTTCTCTGTTTAATTGCTCGAGGTAATTTTCGGATAGTGCACTCAGTATAATGTCACTCGATGCTCTGTCCCTACCACCCGTCCTAAACATCTGAGTGTCCCAGTCTATATCTGGTAAATTGAAATCTCCACCTAAGACTATAACATGCTGAGAAAATTTATGTGAAATGTATTCCAAATTTTCTCTCAGTTGTTCTGCCACTAATGCTGCTGAGTCGGGAGGTCGGTAAAAGGAGCCAATTATTAACCTAGTTCGGTTGTTTAGTGTAACCTCCACCCATAATAATTCACAGGAACTATCCACTTCTACTTCACTACTTGCATCATCTAGTGATGATGCAAGTAGCTACGCCATTTTTTGAATGAAATAAAATACTGTTTGACATGCACAGCTGTTTTAATTCCTTTCCCAATAAATATCTCTTCTCACCTATTTCATTTCCGGCGGTGTTTATTAATGTTACAATGTAGTCAGGGAGGGGTATTTATAAGGCAGACAGTGTGTGGAATTGTGTTGTGATTGGAAACCTAAAAAAGAGGCATCCACAGTCTACATCAGGCATTGCATTGCATTGCATTGCATTGCGTTGCTTGACAGCAAGGGCCTAATGCTGGCAAACAGGGATGATTGTTAGGGTTTATCCTTGGATCGTTAATGCTGTCTTCACAGTCCTCTCTGTGGTAGTAAATGTATTACAGTGAATCAAATCACAACTGCACAAATAATGAATGTGAATTTCACTATTTCTGAGATACCGGCAATTGAGTGTTTTAGTGTAATAAATCAACTATGGCACTTTAAGAAATTGTCTTGCATTTCATTTATTCTTACTACACAAATGTTCGGATATGGAGTTGATAACCATTTAACATCCATTGTTCTGCCGTTAGAAAGATTTATTGGATTTTCACACTGGTACTACAAAGAAGTCAAAGATATTGGGTGTCAGTTTTAATTGTATAGCTTTAAAATAAATTTTATTGAAAGAAAGTCAAGATGATGACAAACCAACAATTTGGTCATCAGTTAAACTGTAGACCAAAAATCTTATTCTCCATCAGAACCCCCTCCAGTGTCTGGTGGAACTACGGGTAATGCACTGCCTGAATCACTCGACAAACTGGTAATATTCATGATTTTCCATAGGAATTTTCTGTGGGTCATATATTGTGAACAGTTATTCGAATTTTGTTGTTGCAATTGAGTCTAATTTTTGTGCCTTGGGAATAAACAAACATTCCAGAAGGCTATTTCACAGATGCTTCAGTAGATACAGTTCCCATCATATTCTGTCTTTCAAAACACTAGAGTGTTCTTGACAATGGAGTACACAAATGGCGTTGAATTAAATGTTTGGTATGTCCTTCTGGGCAAAAATCATTGTGCAGACAGTGAAAGGATGAAAATTTCTCCAGCATTTTTGAATGATTTTTAAGCATTCTTCATGAAATACTGTGGGACATACTTTCTTTTCTTCTCTATCTTGGAATACAGAGAAGTTTTTCAGTTGGTGTGTGGCCTGGACCAAAAATGTGTGATCAAAACTGTTTGTATGGGGTTTTTGCACAGAGCAGTCAACTTATAAATTTAGAAATACTGCATCTGTCTGACATCCTCACTCGTGCAATACCTGGTAGCACCATCATGGAGGCATAAACATACCTGGTGATTTTAATAATGAAATCTTGTCTTCACTACCCTGATTGTGTTGTTGTTGTTTTTGGAGTGTTCTAATTGAGCTTGTAGATAGGAATATTAATTCTCAAACAGCCACTTTGTACTTGCATTTTGTTCTCATAACATTTATTTTAAGCCAGATCGCTTGTCTGCATGTTTTGTCACAGCCTTCCTGCCTCAGCAGTTTCATTTCCTGTGTTCCAACGTTAAATGAATCACTTATGACACCGATCAGTCTGCTGTCTAAAATAACACTGGTCATTGTTTTGAAAGCTTTTAATTTTGTTTTATAGTCATTGTACATTGCTATAATGACTTCAGTCTACAATAGTATGATTCAGTGGTAGGGTGATTGAAGATTTGCTTTCTGAAATGATTTTCATCATTTTGAGACAGCCTGTTAATTTGGTTTGTTTTGTCACATTTATCTGTCATGTTTGAGGCAGACTAGGAAAAATCAAGCCAACACTTGTTTTCTCCCCTTCAGTTTTAGGGAACCGGAGTGAACTGCCTTTTAATGTTTTGTTTATTCTTTCTTCAACCATTTGTCATCTATGGAGGGAATCATAATACAGTTTTAAGCATCCTTAATCTCCAAAAGTAATTCTATCTGCAGTGAAATAAACAGTTTGAGTCTGTAGTGATGTAAAAAACAACAAATAATTAATGGTTCAAAACACACCAGCCATCCTTCAAATAAGTGGAGTTCTCTCATCATGGGGTCAGAGTGACCTGCCCTTTCTTTTCAACCATCTGCAAACGAGGGTATGAAATGGTGCACTGAAAGCATAAATGTGGTTTATTTGCTGTGTGGCACAACCTAGAAAGTCAACAACCTGCTAAAAATCGTGAAAGTGGCATGTTCATTATTGATGCATTACAAAAATAGTTATTTTTGTTATAGCGGACTGTGCAATTTATCTTAGACTCAAAGAATCAAATTTCACTGCAAGAGAGAACAAAAAATTAAACTCAGCAGTTTACGTAAGTCAAAATCTCCAATTTGGACAATCTATTTGTCAAAACAAGATTGAGTGTTGTGCAACAGCACTATAAAGTGTTTTCTAAGATACAACTGTATTGCAGAATTTATGTATAAAGCCAAAAGTAAATAATTTACCTGAATGTGATTTTCAGTTGTCAGCAGTGAAACCTGTAGCGCAGCTGGCAGTTTTAATGATAGACAACAGCATCATACATAGAATGAGTTCTTCGGAACGTTTCCATAGGAAGTATGTTGCAGGTGCTGATAACCACACAGCTTTTTATGCAAAACTAAATTCAGCTATCCATTCACGATGTACACGGAGTACATTAAACACATTTTTTTTAGCTGTTTGACGCCTAATTTCCCTTAAAACCTATGGATAAAAGTTGAGCAGGCTCAGTGAGGAAAAATGGTAATTCTGGGATCAAATTATTGAACTGCTTCCCTGCTACCACTCCAGCTCCAGCACTACACACGCCCTCTATTCTGCTGATAACACCCACTAGCCCCTTATCTCCTCCTCCTCCTCCTCCTCCTCCTCCTCCTCCTCCTCCCCCACCCCCCAAAGCACAGCCTCTTGTCACTGCACCTAGTGTAGCAGCTCTAAGCTTTCCCTACCACATTCTTACTCATTTCTCCAGGCAGCACACCATCTTCCCCTATGCCAACCCTCCTATCCCTCCCCCTTCCTGCCTCACACCAACTGTTTACTCCCACCAGGCACAGCAGCAGTTTGCTGCTCACATCAGACACAGCTGCACTTGAGCACCAGCACTCTGAAACAGTGACCAAGTGTGTGAGTTGTGCTTGTGTGAATATTTGTGTTTTTTCTAGGTCAGGAGGAGGGTTGTCTCTGTAAGCTGGAAATATTTTAGTCTTTTCCAGTGTGCCTTTTCGTGACTGAATGCCTTTTCTACATGATGACTAGGAATCTCTCCATTTCGTAATACAGGGTGATTCAAAAAGAGGCACACTATGCCAGTTGACTGTATTTCCTGCCCTATATTTGTCTAGAATTCTGTGAAGTTCAGAGTACTACCACTAGAGTGCTGCAGCGTATCACTGCCTGTAGTGTATACCACGTCACTTGAGGTGAGATGGTTAATATGTAAAAACATTTTTTACCTTCATCAGTTCAGTAAAGTGTACCTATGACTGTGGTGCAGTGTGCATTTCAGTGTAAGTTTGATGTTGAACCTCCAACAAGGAAGATCGATTGTTGAGATCAATAATTTGATAAAATTGGCTCTGTGTAAAGGTAAAAGACCAGGCTGACTGGATCTATCAGAGAAGCATATCCAATGTACGAGTATTTGAGTGAGCTTTGAACGTAGCCCAATGAAGTCAATCGGTAGAGCAAATGGGGAAGTTGAACTAGCTGAAGAAACTGTGTGGCATGTGTTTAGGTACCAGATAGTTTATAAATCATACCATCTACAACTTGTACAGGATTTTTGGGCAAATGATAGGGTGAAGTGTGTAGAATTTTGTGATGGTACCGTCTGAAACGTGGAAGATGAACTGTTTCTGCCTGGTGTAATTTTTAGTGATGAAATTACGTTTCAGATAAATGGGAAAGTCAACAGGCCTTACATTTGTATATAAGGGCTACATACTCGACATTTAACGCTAAATAAACGTGGAATGGCCACGAATTTCGTGTTTTTTCCACTGTGTTATTGAGAATGGTTTGTGGACCTTTATTTTTTGACTATGATGTGATGATGCAGAACTGGCTTGTTCATCAAATGAATGAATTTTCAGGAGTTTAGATCTTCCAGTGGAGTGTAGCTCCACACCATTGGCACCTGAATGTTTAGTGTGTCCTGAATGACACTCTAACTCAGTGATGAATAGCTCACACAAATGAAGACTAAGCACTTCACTTCTGGCCACCAAGGTCACCTGATCTCTCTCTCTCTCTCTCTCTCTCTCTCTCTCTCTCTCTCTCTCTCTCTCTGATTTTTCCCTTGTAGTAGTTCGTGAAAGATGCAATTTATGTACACCTTGTGCCTAAAGTAGAAAATAGTAATTTAATAGACTTCGAAAATCAGGACAGGTCAAATGAAACAGAAAGAACCGATCAATTTGATTTAAAAAGTTTTCTTGTAAATTTCACGAAAGAAATTAAACAATCAGTTGACGACAATAAGACTTACTGGGATGAGAAAATTGTTCGAAAGATCACCCACTTGGGTACTGACTGCTTGGACTTGTAACAAAATGTTATCAGAGTCGGCAATGAACTCCTGGTGTGTATTGACGGTAGAACAATGTGCAGGTCGCCGCTATAAATATTTGCTAGTGAACAGGAAAAAATGAATTATGTTACCACTTTTTCTTATATAAACTTTAAGAAGAAACCACATTCGAAGAAATGGTATTTGAAGCACCAAAAATGAGGCAAACGCATTGAACCAGGTTATTTCTGCAGCTGACAAAACTGCACTGTGGAATCATACTTCCACTAGACGACTGAAGCCAAGACAAATATCGTCTTGTAAACATTTCACGGAAAAGGTACTGTCACGAAATATGCTAAATACAGTATATAAAAAATAGTCAGCATATTTCAACCTCTTCCAACAGGTTTGAAAGACCTAAGAAAACATACCACAGATGCAGTGAAGTCAATGATGCAAATCATTGAATGTCAGATGGATTCAGCCAATATCTAGATGTTGTCTGTGGTGCCAGAGCGGGGCATATTGAAGATATGTAGATATCCATATATGTGTAATAAAATGTAATTTACAGAGTTAAAATACAACATGTAGGTCAGGAAATGTAGCCACATTTAATCGTGTCCATCTTTTTTAATCGACCTGTATTATTGTTCAGTCAGAAACATATTAATTCAGCATAAATAAATATGTGAGGTAAAGAAGTGAACAATTATTATCTCCATTTCTTCATACGCCTACTCCTTTACTGTATTTTATGCTAGTAATGATGACCTGTTTTATCTCCCCTTCCCCCCACCCACGTTATGTTCCTAAATTGCTTTAGACAAATGCCAGGGTGGTTACTTTGAAAGGGCACAGCCGACTTTCTTCTCCACCCTCCCCAAATCTGATGGCCCGATGACCTTGCTGTTTGGTCCCCTCCCCCAAATCAGCCAACCAACCAACCAACCAACCCCCCTCCCAAATGTTGTTTCCACAACTACAGTACAATGTAGAAAATAATACCCTATGTATCCTTGCCCAGAGTTAGTGGGATTCTGGGACATCAGAGGAAAGATGTCAGGACAATCTAATATCGGTGTGCTAAATATCGATGATTAATTGAATGGATAACATCAATATTTTGATATATCTGTGCCACAAATTTAGTCTAAATAACGTTTGCAATGATAACATGTAATTTGAATTTCAGCTGTGGATTGGTTTTATGAATTAATAAATCAGGAAAACCAAATTTAATTGTAAATTGTATTACATATAAACAGAGAGAACTGCGAAAAAAATGTTATACTAAGATCAATGTCAGTGGTGTTGTCTTACTTTATTCTTGCTGAGACTTAAGATGAAGGACTTCATGTCTTTTGTTTGTTCATTTTTAAAGTTTTTTTGGTTGGTATTCTATACAAAGAAGTCACAACTTATGTAAGATTGCTGAAACCTCCTTTCTCCACGATGTAAAATGCGCAGTCCTTTCAGATAAAAAAATACTGTTTCAATTATTTTTTGCTGTCATTCTCATCCTTCTGCAAATGAAGGAATATTTTTGAAAGTGGTGGCGACACTTTCTTGTATACAAGTTGAATAAGCAGCTGACAAAGTCAAAGCAACTGCTGGACTAGAAGTAGAGCTGAAGGGACTGCGTTCTGTATCTACACTATTAGAATTTGATTGTGATGCCAGTTTCCTCGATGAGCCCATAGCTGTCCACAAGATCCGCCAACCCCCCCCCCCCTCCCCTCTGCCACCAAGTAGTGCTTACTGATGCCAAAAATGCCCAAGATAACTCCTGTTATGTAGGAAAGTCTGCTGGACTTCCGCCTCTGGTAAGGCCAAGTTGTCTGTAGTTGACCCACATGTTCTGGAATCACACTGAGAATGGCTAAGTAGCTGTCTGGTCTCTGATTTCCAAACTAGATGACGGTTGACCATGCACTCTAGGATCATCCGTACACAGCTCGTTAAGATGATGCTCTGATAACTACTGGGACATGTTCAATCCTTTACTGGTTTGAGGAAAGAGATCAAATTTGCTTACCAACATGAGTTGGGTAATTGACCTGGCAACCATATTGCATAAAACCATCATAACAGGATCTCCTTGGACACCGTTTGCAAAAGTTGCAGCATGCTGTACTGCATTTGATCATGACTGGCCACCTTACTACGAGTGTCAGACAGCACCGAATCCAACTCTCACATGGAGAATTGACAGGTGTAGGACTCCAAATTGGTGGTCGAGAAGTCCAACTCGACCCTTTTCATGGTGACATGTTAACGACGGAACACGAGATTCCAGCTAGCAATGGCAGCAGTCGGTATGAAAAGCTCTACCACTGTCTTTGTTTGAAGACACCCCTGTTTGGTAATTGGCTGCATTTAATGGAAATCCTCGTAAAGACAAGTAGAATAGATGGTGACGTTCAGGAACGCTTGCCATGACCTTTTGTTGCTCTCCTTGATGATGCATCAATCCTTGGCCTTCACTAATTGAAAGGCTGTGAAGTTTTGCCGCCATTGTGTGGCCTAAGAGCCACACACCTGACTCGAATTACTGAATAGCATTCAACAGTTCCCAATGGACAGGTTGCCTCCTAAGATGACCTGAGGATTTCAGGATGGAGAAGTCAGTAGCATGGTGGATCACTCGTGATGTGGTCCACCCACTCCTGGATGCTGTCGCACCATTCAAAGCACTCTGTGTAATATATGAATACTGAGTGGAAAGTGGTCACTGGAATAGAGATCATCAGAAACTGCCCTCTGAGCAGAGTCTGCGAAGGCTGGAATGGGGAAAGAGAGGTCAGTGGCTGAGAATGACCCAATAACAGTACAGAAACGAGTGGGAGTGCCTGTGTTGACGATGCACAGCTGGTAAACGTCATGAGGCTTTTTAAAACCCAATCCCGAGAGCAAGTAGGGGTCCATTGCCACAATAAGCATGATGGGCATTGTAGTCTCCCAGTAGGACGAAAGCTAGAGGGAGTTGTTCAATAAAGCCTCTTACAGCTGCACAGTCTATCGTAACTTGTGGGGGCAAATAAAGTGAACAAACATTGATCCTATGACACACATGGGCTTCAGCTGCAACTGCTTGTTGGTCAGTAGCCAGGGGAAGAGTAGAGGAGTGAATTGCGTTAGTGATAAACACAACAAGCACTCCCTTTGCCCTTTTTCCAGTCAGATCATCTGTGCAATAAAGTGTATAGCTCCATAAAGCAGGGGCACCATACGCTTTAATATGCGTTTTCTGCAGACACAAGCATGGGGGGATGTTCCTGTGCCACGAGTTTCAGTACCTACACGTCTCCTCAACCCATTTTTTTTCCACTTCAGTGTGGGAGCCATCTATCACGGGGGTAGCACTTTCACCCTGTCTTTGCACTGGGGATGCGAGCTTGCAATGGGTGGAGGCTCGGTCTTAGGACGAAATGATTGCCTCAGTCTGTAATCAATGTCAATTGTCTCAGAAGATTTGAGAGAAACGTCAGAGAGGATGACATCGATGCTGTTGGACTGTTTACTTCCCATCTCGATCCGTGGATCATTCTTTGCCTTCAACTTTGAATTTTTTTCCCTGGGTATGCTTCGGAATCTCAACTGCAGAAGTGGTTGTGGCAGCACTGGACGCTAGATTGTCCTGAATTTAAGAGGGGCAAGAAGCAGCTCAATGTCAGTAACTTTGGCCTTCTCCGATATTACCCACAACTTTTTGTCATGTTCTGGAAGGAGATATGGCCTTTGAAACAACTGCAGCAGCACAAGTGCATTACAAACGCAGGTAGTAGTGCTGACACTAGCAACCTTCGTTTGTGTTGTAGCATTGGCTTTCTGAACAGGCTTTTTAAAAAAGAAAGTAGTGAACATGGGTGGCAGCATGGTTTTATAAATTTTTTTTGGCTGCACCAATGGGATGTGCGTTGTAGTTTTAACCTCTTGTATCTTTCATTCTTTCAGGTATAGGCTGCAGCCCAAGAGCAGTCTCACACTTCAAGTGACTCCTTCATGGGCGGCCTTCCCACATTTGCCACAAGTGGCTTCTCCCTTACACCCAGGAAGTAGTATGCCCAAACTGCAAGCAGAACTCAAATAACGTTTTGAACTGAAAATAACTTTTCTTTTTACACACCAAAACTGAGATTCTATTTATTTTTTCATGTACACTTCGCAAATTCTTGTTTAGCCCTTGTAGATTGTTAAGTTGTAGGTGACCTAAGATATACTTCTGTGTCCATTGGAACACCATTAGGACACTGTCTCCTGCAGTTTCCTTAACAGTAACTCCCTATAAAGTCTTCGTTTGATTGAATTTGCACAACAGTTTCACAATCATCATTTGCAGCCTATATTTTAAAGGAAGTGACACACCGATACAACTGAACTCCATCAGAACTAGCCTAGAATTGTGTTTGTGGACCTTGTAAGTGCCAAAACAACTTAATCATCTGTTTTCAATTATTGGCCTTGTACATAGCGGCATTCTATTAAATGGTTGGGCAAATAATTAAATAAGACGAATTTCATACCCTGCTTGTTGTTTTTCAGCTTAGGCAACTGGCAGAAGTAACTGTGCACTGGTGGGAGCAACTGTAACTGAGTTTATGGTACCAGAAAATTGTGAAATCTGACATGTTATGGAGTGCCTGTCAGTCATAGATACACCTACTGTTTATCTGCGAGCCATAGTTACTTCCATTTGCTACTTGCCAGTCATAGTTACACCCTCCCATTACACAGCAATCGTAGTTCCTCCTACTTCTACCCTGCTGGTAATTTTTTCCATGTTTTACCTGCCAGTCCTGGTTATTCTCCCCCTCCTATTTGCCAGTCATATTTACACTTGACAATGACCCACCAGGCACAGCTACTCCTGTAGGTTACCTGCCAGTCACAGTTACTCCCACTCACTGCCTGTCAGTCATAGTTAAACCTGCAATTTACATGTTAGTCATAGTCGCTCCCGACTGTTTGTTACCCACCAGTCATATTTACTCCTGCAGTTTACCCACTATTCATAATTATTCCAACCAGTTATCTGCCAGTCATAGTCATTCCTGCACACTACTTTGCCTCTCATAGTTATTCCCACCTGTTATGCAACATTCATAGTTAGTCTCGTGGATTACCCACCATTCATAGTTAGTCTCACCACTGGGCACCAATCATAGATACGTCTGCCAGTTACCCACGAGTCATAGTTACTCCCACTAACTATATACAGGATGTCCCAGCTGTCTTGTCCACCCAAAATATCTGTGGAACAATAAGAGCTATTGGAAAACGACTTTCACCGGTATCAATGTAGGTCTGGGTCCCACGAATGTACATATTTGGAAACATTCTAAAACGAAAGAATATGTGTTTTTTAACACAAACTTATGTTTTTTTTTAAATGGACCTCGTATATTTTTTCTTCAGCAATTCATAGCATGACAAAGCACATACACAATGGCGTTGATTGCATCGCAATATTCCCATTACATCCCGAGATATTGAGACGCAAAGTTGACGCTTGAAACACCCGACATGCGCTGCTAGCGCAAGTCCTGAGGCTCAGGCGTGAACCGCATGCTGCCCGTAATCGCGATGTGATTGACGTGCGTAATCACACTTCCATACTTATCAAGAGGTCCGAAACGAATAATACGGTCTGCTGCCATCCTGTATTAACGTCGTACATTCCAGCAGGTATTTATCCCATAGGCTAGGGGTGATGCGGTTCTGTAACGTATCTGTGTACCGCAACGTTAGTCACAAAGTTAACTTCGCTTATCGTTAATCCGTTACTGAAAAGGTAATGCCGTTCAACGTTAAAACCTCACTTTACTGTAGATCTAGCGCAAGTGGCAGTTAAATCATTCACTCGTAATAGTAAAATTCATGTTGACGGTGTTAGTGGAACGAGCAAGTGCACTAAAAGTTTTACCGTTGTTTAGGTAAAAATGTTTTGATTTGGGAAGTTCAGGTAGGACATAGAAGATGAATGTAAACATGTTTAAGCAATTAGTTTTATTATCACATAATTATCAATGTTATGTTTATCTAATGCGTTAAATGACAAATTGTTGCAAACAAATGTTTCTTAACATCACTGGGTAAAATGGCCCTTTGTAGAAACTTCCACTGTGATACCAGCACTACATACTAAACATAGCGTTCACATCTCATGCTCAAAGTGATGCCCATGGGCTTGCACACATAGGGTCACTCTGCAGATGAAGGATGCCCTACTTCGTGCTACTGTTTCCTCTTTGATGGCTGTACAAGCATCAATGATGCGTTGCTTCATGTCCTCTGGTGTTGTTGGTTCAAGTTGGTAAACACCATCCTTCACTGCTCCCCAAAGAAAATAATCCAGCGGTGTAAGGTCCGGAGATCGGGCAGGCCACCTAACTGGGCCACCTCGTCCAATCCACCTACCAGGGAACTTACGGTTCAGAAGTCGTCGTGCTCGTAAGGCGTTATGTGCAGGGCGATGCGTCATGCTGATACCACATGACCATTCTCAGGTTCAGAGGTACGGTGTCCAAGAGAACAGGAAGATTGTGTCGTATAAATCTGAAGTATTGTCTGCCATTTTGGATGCCATTTATAAAGAAAGTCCGATAATGGTATCTCCAATAATCCCACACCAAACATTAACTCTCCACAGACGTTGATGCTCTACCTGACGGAGCCATTTTGGATTGTCTGCGGACCAATAATGCATATTCCTCATATTGACAATTTCTTTGTTGGAGAATGATGCCTCGTCGGTAAAGAGAACATCTGCAAAAAAATTTGGATTCGTCAGAAGTGTTTGCTGAGCCCACCGACAAAATGTTACCCTATTGCGGAAGTCATTTCCATGAAGATCCTGATGTAAATGAACATGATAAGGATGAAATTTATGACGTTTAAGAATACGCTGTGCACTTGATTTCGACACACCAATTTCACGTTCAATTTGACGTGTGCTGATTTGAGCATTCACAGCTATGGTAGCGAGCACAGCAACTTCAGCACGTTCATTTGTGTGTGTTCTAGGACGATGTCGAGGTCTTGAGTTTAAGCTTACCGTTTCACGTAGACGAGATGTAAGACGACCAAACATCTGGCGCGAAGGCGATGGCTTATCAGGAAATCGTCTTCTGTACAGTCGTTCTGCCTTAACAGCATTTCGTCCACCTACAACAGGGTACAGTACAGGTATGTAGAGTAGGGTAGAAACAGACATATTAACTTAATAATCATAATGTTCGCTAACAATACTATCAACAAACAAGCAATCTCATAACGTATTTCCCGTCAACTAATATTCTCCATAGATCAGCAGCATTTCTTCCATATCTTCATATGTGTACATTATACTGTACAGTATAAGTTCCACAACACAACGTTTATTCACAATGTGTACTACCTCTGTGCCGTCTCTAGATTACTCTGATGCACGACTACACTGGCAAGCGGTGTAATGCACGCGAAAGCAACAACAAATGGGATGCTCGGAGGGTGGTGGAGTACAGGAGTTTGCATGGGTCGCAAATCATAAACAAGGCGAAGTGGTAACTGTGGCAGTAGTGGGAACTACGTTGGACATTGACTAGGTAGAGCCAGGCCCTGCGCGACAGGCACAATGGGTCATAATAACGCATTAGATAAACCTTATTTTGGATGTGCAGGATAAATAAGACAACCTGACGGGTGTACACCGATCGCTACTGGTTCATATTGTGTACGTAGATACGTAAAACGTGCAAGAGGGAAACCATTATGTGCATATGAGAGTTGATGGCAGCAGACCGTATTATTCGTTTCGGACCTCTTGATAAGTATGGAGGTGTGATTACATCGCGATTACGGGCAGCATGGGATGCACGCCTGAGCCTCAGGAGGTGCGCTAGCAGCGCGTGTCGGGTGTTTCAAGCGTCAACTTCGCGTCTCAATATCTCGGGATTTAATGGGAATATTGCGATGCAATCAACGCCATTGTGTATGTGCTTTGTCATGCTATGGATTGCTGAAGAAAAAATATAGGAGGTCCATTTAAAAAAACATAAGTTTGTGTTAAAAAACACACATTCTTTCGTTTTAGAATGTTTCCAAATATGTATATTCATGGGCCCAGCCCTACATTGATACCGGTGAAAGTCGTTTTCCAATAGCTGTTATTGTTCCAGAGATATTTTGGGTGAACAAGATAGCTGGGACACCCTGTATATAGGTCTTAGTTGATGCCGAGGGTTATCCACCTGTCAGTGTTACTCCTGCCTGCTACCCACCAATCACAGTTACTCATATAGTTTACCTGCGAGTCACAGTTATTTTCAGCAGTTAGCTGCCAACCATAGTTATACAGACTCCCTATCCTGTGCCATAGTTACTCCTGCGTTACCCACCTGTCATTGTTCCTCCCATCAGTCATAGTTGATTGCATGCAGCAACCTTTCCAATGTGATATTTCACTATGATATATTCCAAGAACTATTTCTATAATTTCAACTGTGACATGTTCCTCAATTAAGGCAACTGAGGAGTCTGATTACTACCTTCTCTCCTTCTCTGCTGTGAATACGTTTATAATTTTGTGGACTTTTATGCAGTTGATGGAAACTCCTATTGCGAGCATATGGTAGACGCACACACAGCTGTGAAGGTACCCTCCCTGCACCACTGAGTGGATATGTGGCACAGGTTGAATTCACTCCTATTATAGGCTGCTGACCAGCTCCAAGAATTATGAAGCATTCCTTTGGTTGCGGTGGGAGCAAATACTCTCATCTAGATGACAGTACTAGAGGTAGTTATCTAAAACATTGTGTGTGGGTGGAAGTGTTGATGCAGATTATTGGTGTGGAAATTGTTGTGAATTGGCTGGAGCCAATTCACGGGGTTTGGAGGAAGCCGGAAGGCACGCTTTAACTCACGCAGACTGGCGTGAGGTGTGGAACATTACAAGGAAATGAGAACTTAGAAAAACGGACGCAGTTGCTGTAATACTTAACTTTAATCCATAATTGGAGAACATCGGTCTGACGGTACATGTTTTATAATTTCAATATTAACTGGTAATGGCGCCTTGCTGGGTCGTAGCAAATGACGTAGCTGAAGGCTATGCTAACTATCGTCTCGGCAAATGAGAGCGTAATTTGCCAGTGAACCATCGCTAGCAAAGTCGGCTGTACAACTGGGGCGAGTGCTAGGAAGTCTCTCTAGATCTGCCGTGTGGCGGCGCTCGGTCTGCAATCACTGATTGTGGCGACACGCGGGTCCGACGTATACTAACGGACCGCGGCCGATTTAAAGTCTACCACCTAGCAAGTGTGGTGTCTGGCGGTGACACCACAGAAATACTGTACTGTACTGTCGATAATAAGGTGCCTACCCCAATTGTTGATGAACACCTGTCTTACAGTTAATTCATATAAAGATGTTAATAACATGTAAGTGTTACTTCAAATGAAATGTTCATAACAGAAATTTTACACTTGCATACCATTTTTCTTAAATGTTTTGTTTCTGAGGAGTTTGGATTATATTACCGCAATGTGTGAGCATGCCGACGCCGCAGTCCCTTACATTGGGCATGATGAGATAGTTAACACTGAGCCGACGCCATTCTCAGAACAAAGTTCACTCAGGATGACTCCAATTATTGACAACCATATCATTGTTAATTCTCATGAAAAGTGCTAAAGATGATTTACACCCGAGTACTTTGCTTATTAGATGTTTTTCTTTTTATGTGTATACAAGAATTCATGGTAATACTTTCAGCCAAAAACTCTTTTCCACTCAATTACGAATTATTTCAAAAAGAAAACAATGTTCATTGGCATCATTAAACCATCCACAAAGAAGGGGGAAAAATATTAAGAGATGGGGCACATCTACAAGTAAATTAAAAAATGACGTAAGATAGGGCCACATTTACAAATCTGTACAAATGTGGCATCACCTGTGTACACAGTGTAATATACTCCTCTCGAGTGAACTACTACAAATGTAAGTGCACCTGTGTTACTGGTGTTTAAGCCATTTACATAAGGTATGAACTATTAAAAATTACTGGGTCGCCACGAGCCCAAACCCTTCTTCACACATTAAAGGCCAGAGCAAACTGGAAAAATTTGTCTGACTGCATAATCAAGATTAATAGGATTTAAATTTATTAAATGAAGTTACGCAAAATCAGATCGCTTAATCACATGATAAAATAATGTAGTAAATTAATAAAATGCAGGTACGCACTCTAGTGGCGAAGGCTCCCTCGCAGATTACGATTCATTACTATCATTGCCCCCTTGTACACCTTGCAAAAGCAACACTGAAGTATTTTGTGAAAACACAAGCATTCAGCCCACTATATTTTGCAATGAAGGAGACTACATGGTAAATCAGAAAGAGTATGACAGTGTATACGGATGCATCTTCTTCACTCTTCATGTTTATTGTTTATCCCGGTTTCTTGAGATCTCTTGTGAAGAGACACGATACAACACGTTCAGTAGTGGCATGGGACAATCAATGAAATTACACAACAGTTAGTAATTTAACTTTTGAAACTGATTTTATTTCCAGAAATGCCAATAAACCGGCACTCTCATGCGATCAGCAAATTTCGTGTAACATTTTGTATGTGTAATGGGACTTATTACGTAACAAATCGTTCTAATTAATTAATTAATCTGCATTACGGAGTTGCTAAGCAACGTGATCAATAACGTGATGTGTGTCTCAATTAAAACAGAACCTCGATATTTTGAATGAACTTCCAGTCCATTTTTGTCACAATCAGCACTTGTCTGAAATTAATTTCCAATTCGCGCATTAAGTGTAAGCGCGTTTGCAACTGTTATACGCAAAACACTGGACACCCCGATCACGCACTAGCGTGTAACGTATTTTAAATCGAGCGCGCAGGTTTCAGTTTTCCCTAATGGGCTAAAGGACTCTTTTTGTAATAACATGATGTGTCTGTCTCCATTCGTGTCAAAATCACAGAAAATAAAATTCACCGCGCAGGTCAGCGAACTGTAAACGCCCACTTCTAGCACTCGTAAGTGATAACTCGTCTCAGAATAAAAGCCACACACAAATTCACACTGTTTCATGCACACCAAATTCAGAACACCTTTATATTAAACATAAATAGTGGCCTGCAAGTACTTATTAACATTTCCCATTCCGAATAAACTTCAAGAACTTGTATTTCATAATCAATAAAATTTTATCGCCTGAAAGAAACTATTAGTTTGCTAAAACGGATTCAGATTACAGTCAACTCGCGTTTAGACGATGACGTCAGGAATCGGTACTTGCTTCGAATGAACGAAATACCTGTACTGAAAAATACTGTCAGTTGAGTAATTTACTGACTTATAATAACAAATTTGGTACCCCTTGCATCGCCACACTGCACCCCAATCCGTGATGTCGCGGTAAGGTCGAAGACGTTACAGGATTCACTGGAGCGTGCTAGGGTTGCGTCCTGTGCTGTTATACCTTAGTTCAGTCATCCCAAGGTTCATACCGCAAGTTGTAACGTACAGTTTACATCACATTTTACATGAGTAATTGTAAATGGGGGCCTAACAGATATTGCCCGTTTAAATGAATCTCCAAAAGTCAATGAATTTGTTCGAATTTCGCTTTTTGACAAGATGCGCTTCACACTTGCTACACAAGACACACACAACACTTCACTATTTGGTGAGAAGTCCTTTCAAATGGCTGCACAAGGCAGGGATTGCAGCCAGTTCCGATAGAAAATTCATAGAGCTGCGACCTCCACTTAACTGTATATGCAGCTATAGTCGTTTCGGTCATCATCTTCTTTCATGCTCTTCAAATGCGCCACGTACAGTGTCGGATTGAATGACATATCAGCTGGTAACATCATTTCTGCTTCTCCACCGTGTCTCTTGCGATTCTCTCTGGAACAAGTGTTGTGTCTTCGCCTGATACTGTTTCGTTAACAGAAAAACGAAGTGATTGCGCAATTCTTCCAGTTACTCGGCGAATGTTTTTCATAATTTGCTTAATAAAGATTATTTCCTTGAAATTTGGATTACAGCATCTGTTGTCTGTTTCACGGCTTGAAGTTGGTTAGTGCAGGTTGGCAATATTCTCGTCGATGTGTGGATCGCGATATACTGCTGTGTTTAAAAGGGTTCATTCGTCAACCATCAAGTGCTGATTTATTGTTATAAAAAGCGTGCTACGGATTTGCTTGTACATTTTTCCCTTATTGCGTAGAATTGCGTCTTCATCATAATTACTGTGAGTATTGTTCACCTGAGCTCGGTTTATATTTGACAACAGTCTTTCCATCTTCTTACCACTGTACCTTAATGAGATTTGTAGTCATTTCCCTTACCATAATGGTTACCGGTTTATCATGAAATTCAAATAATTATTTTCGTACAATATGTATCATGCTTTCATTGTCTTCAACACATGGTTTTCTTATTACTAAGTTTTCCAGATTGACGTCGATTAGACAGTTACATCAGTTTCCTTTTCATTCCTTCCTCATATTTCCTTTAGCTTTGGTCGTGCTCATTACACATACATGAAGTATACTTTATACCATTAATACGCATAAAATTCCTTCAACAATTCATAAACACAAAATACTTACGCCTCTAGGGTAGCATTCTTTTAAACTTAAGTAACCATCTTGATGTCAG
Organism: Schistocerca serialis cubense; assembly: GCF_023864345.2. Lineage (NCBI taxonomy): Eukaryota > Metazoa > Arthropoda > Insecta > Orthoptera > Acrididae > Schistocerca > Schistocerca serialis. Next base: position 447,812,175 of record NC_064646.1, on the reverse strand, counting down.
TTAATCTTGTTTCTCGTATTCTTCAGTCTATTAACTGCTGCTTTCTCTTTCCAGAAGTGGTCTTTTCTGTGAACTTTTTCATTTGACTCCTCATAAATTATATTATCGTGGTGTTGTTATATTTAATATATATTATATTTAATAATAATTGAATAAGATAATCATCTTAAATATATATAAAATAATTAACAAAATAATACCTCTTGTAGCTCATCCTCTGTCTCAAGTCTAATATCAGTGTCCTGTAAGTAAATATTCTTCTCGTTCTCTCTTCCTTCATTTTCTCTCCATAAATAGTACATATCTTCTAATTGATATTTCTTTCTCTCTGTGTGGTGGAATAAATCTTTTATCATATCAGAATCACAGTCAGCAAGTATATAACTTCCTTCATGGGGAATTTGTATTATTCTGTATGGTCCAGTATATAAATATTGCCATTTCTTATTTAACTTTTTCTTTATCGAGGCCTGTGGATGGTTTCTCAACAATGTTTCTTCTCCAACAGCATTTTTATTGAATTTTGTCTTTCGTAATTGAGCTTGATAATGTAGATCTAAGTACATTTTCTTCACAATGTCCTCCTTAGTGAGATTGTTTTCTTCAATTTGTGGCCATCCCTTTAGCCAGTCTTGAGAATCATCCTTGCCATACATCACTTGGTTGGGCGAATATCCTGCAGAAGTATGAGGCAAGTCGTTAGAAATCCTTTCAAATTCTGATAACCACTCGATTCATTTGTAATGTTGATGTGTGGTATCGATTTAATTCGTGGAACAATTTTCAATAGGATTCCCACAGGGATAAAAATATTTATATATGTTTGATATTGTATTCCTTCATGGTCTCTCTCCAAATTCTAGTGGTGTAATAGGCAGCATTGTCTGTAAATATCATCCTCAGTTTTCCAAACTCTGTTATGAAATCATTCAAATTCAAATGGCTCCAAGCACTACGGGACTTAGCATCTGAGGTCATCAGTCCCCTAGTCTTACAAATATTTTTTCGTACTAAACAGACCGGTAAGTATTGTTCCCACGTATACGTCTGACGACATCATACACATCCATGGCCGAGGCAGGATTCGAACATGCGACCGTAGCAGCAGCTCGGTTCTGGACTGAAGCGCCTAGAACCGCCGGACCACAGCGGCCGACATGAAATAATTGACGAATTTCTTTAACATAGGACGCACATGTAGATTCCCCAAAGGATACAATTTCACATACTTCGAAAAAATATCGTAGAATGGCAGAATATACTTAAATCTTCCACGAGTAGTAAGACACATGGTCCACACACATCACAAGATATCAGTGGTAAAGGTTAGTGTTGTATGATTGGATGTAATTCAGTTTTTCGGCAATAGTTGATAGGTTTAGTTTTCTGGCAAACCTTACATTTCTTTAGAATGTTACTAGCCAAGCGTTCTAAATTCGGATGGTAGCAATATTGGGCTAACTTGGCTTTGCATATTAAAGATCCAAAGTGTTCCCACTTCAGATGTGTATATCACAATAAAAATTCCAGAGGTTCCTTTGGAACGCATACTTTCCATGGTTCGGCCTGAGTTTTTTTTCGAAATAATATAGTAGGTTGTAAAGTATGTAGATTACCCAAATGATTCGTAGCTCCTTGGCTGATTACATCTCGAATAGGTTACCAATAAGGATCTCGATCTTGCAACTTTGAAATTTGTTTCTTACAAAATGCAATAGACAGATTAATTACTTTGAAATCTAAAGTCTGTTCTTCAAATTCTTCATTATCCTGTCTTCTAGGAAAACGAGATAGAACATCAGATACAATGTTGTCTTTCCCTTTCATATACTGCACTGAAATATTATATTCTTGAAGTAACTAGGCCCATCTGGTTAACCTTGAGTGAAACATTCTCCCCGTTAAAATATAAGATAAAGCTTTATGGTCACAAAATATGGTTATTCTTTTTTCCACAGACAAAATATCTAAACTTTTTAAGCGTCCATACCACAGCTAGTACCTCTAACTCTGTGGTAAAGTATGTCCTTTCACATTTAGAGAGCGTTCTGCTTGCGAATCCTATAATCTTAATGGTATTCATATCTCGTGGATCACCCATTTGGAAAAGCATAGTGCCTAGGCCTCTTTCGGAAGCATCACTGGCAGTGTAAAAATCCTGTTCAAGTTTCGGATGATGTAACAACTGGCCGTTAACTAAAGCGTCTCGGATTTTGTCAAACGCTTGTCTACACTGAAGGGTGTATTTCCACATGATGTTCTTTCATAATAACTGTAATAAACATTCTTGGCTGATTAATTGATTAGGCAAAAATCGGCGGAAAAATTTAGGCTAATCTCATGAAAGATTTTAATTCCTTTTTATTTTTGGGGTAGAGACACTCCTTGATAGCACTCATTTTCTTAGGATTCGGCATAATACCGTCCGGTGTAATTATATGTCCTAGGAACTTCAGTTGACTTCTGGCGAATCTAGATTTCATTCAATTTACTGTTTCTCCATACTCTAAGAATTTAGCAAATACTTTTTCAAGCAGATCGGGATGCTCCTCTCATGTTTCAGTAGCGATTAATTGGTCGTCCAAATACAAGGTAACTGTCGAGCAAATCTCGTTCAAGTACAGTGTCTAGGGCCGATGTAAACACATCTCCACTGATATTTAGTCCAAATTGCATAACAGTGAATAGGTAACTTCTGCCCAGAAAAATAAAAGCAATATACTTTCGAGGTTCAACACAAATTTTCGTTTGCCAGTAAGAAATTATCAATGGATGTCAGGAAGTGGGCACCACAAAATTTCTGAATTAACTCATCAAATTCTCAGGTCTTGTCTGTACTGGTTTGATTATCTTGTTTATCTCTCTGGCGCCTAGAACTAATCTGACGTCACCATTCGCTTTGAGGACCGCCAAAAGAGGGGTACAGTATTCAGAATGAGAGGGCTCTATAATTCCCCATCTAACATTTTGTTAATTTTTTTCTTGACTGCCTCTCTCTTTGACCAAGGATCAGAGTAGGAAGTGTGACAAAAAGATTCGTGTGGATACGTCTTAATGTCGTATTCAAAACTTTTGGTTATTCCGGAACGTTTGCTAAATACGGGCACATAATTACTTAACAAGCAACGCAGATCTTCTCGTTGACCTGCAGATAGGTTATTGCAAAAGATTCCTTTAACCCATTAGGGAAAACTGACACCTTCGCGCTTGATTTGAAATACGTTACACGCTAGTGCGTGGTCGGGGTGTCCAGTGAATCGCGTATAACAGTTGCAAACGCGCATGGACTTAATGCACGAATTGGAAATTAATTTTGAGACGTGCTGATTTTGACAAAAATCGACTGAAAGTTCATTCAAAATATCGAGGTTCTGTTTTAATAGAGACACACATCACATTATTGATCACGTTGCTTAGCAACTCTGTGATGCAGATGAATTAATTCATTAGAACGATTTGCGACTTAATAAGTCCCGTTACACATACAAACTGTTACACGAAATTTGCTGACCGCATGAGAGTATTAGTGTGCCGGCATTTCTGGAAATAAAATCAGTTTCAAAAGTTAAATTACTAACTGTTGTGTAACTTCATTGATTGTCCCATGCCACTACTGAACGTGTTGAATCGTGTCTCTTCACAAGAGGTCTCAAGAAGCCTGGATAAACAATAAACAAGAAACAAGAAGAAGACTGAAGAAGAGGTATCGGTATATACTTGGCGCCGCAACTTGTGACCTGAAAAGGATATACAAACTACTTGAGGCCCAAGGCACGAACGTCGACCAGTTGGAAAGGATAAATACTCACAGGCAACGTGAGATAATCGCACGTATGAGTAGGATAGACATAGTATAAAACAACAGTTCTACAGTTGGTGAAAGTATATTTTGATTTTATCATAAACAATCATTTTTGAACAGAGTGCAGTTGTTCATATATGTTGTGGAGAAACACCATATCAACACAACACACAATTATATAACTGTCTATAAAGATACTAGGAAAAATGTACACCCAAACAAGGAGAGCGCGAGCTAATGCAACCCAGAGTTTGGAAATAACGGGTGAGGGGAGTGAAAGTGGACATAATCCTCATGAGGAAGTAACTCGGGAGCCATTTATGGGCCAGCAATCGCATAATTTGAGTGAGGAAAATGTTGGTGAAAGTGTCCCAAATGTAATAAATGTAGGACAGCAATCACATAATTTAAGTTATAGTAATATCATTGATGTGGATGTGACAGTAGAAGTAGACCCGAGTACAAATAGAAATAGTAATATACAGGAGTCTATACATACCAAAGTTACACAGGGAAGTGTGAATCTTACATCAAATGTTATAGAGCTTAAAGATGATATTATTATTAAATGTTTTTGTTCAAATGTGTGTGAAATCTTATGGGACTTAACTGCTAAGGTCATCAGTCCCTAAGCTTACACGCTACTTAACCTAAATTATCCTAAGTACAAACACACACACACACACACACACACACACACACACCCATGCCCGAGGGAGGACTCGAACCTCCGACGTGACCAGCCGCACAGTCCATGACTGCAGCGCCTAAGACCGCACGGCTAATCCCGCGCGGCTATTATTAAATTCATGGCGTGTATGCGACGTTTAGATGAGAAGTTTCATACTAAATTTGATTCTCAACCTGAAAAATTTAACACTGAAATGGAAAATGTGTGTTCACTAAATGAAAAATTTGCCAATTTCGAGTCACTTGCAAATCAAATCATGTCACTTAAAGATAATAGACTATTAAATGAGAAATTCGATAACTTAAAAGTAGAGTGGGAAGAACGATTAAATACTAAATTTAGTGATTCACAAATAAGTTTCCATGGATATGACTAATCTACACACCGAATTTATGGGTGAAATTAATGAGATGAAGAATAAACTATTTCAAAGGGGCATAGTGAGTTGTCAGATAAAAATCTGTAACTGTGAATGTAATTACTTGAAGACTAATGTGCAAATTGAGGATCTGTCTAAAAAGATGTCAGAATTAGAAACAGACACTTGCAATGGCATAGATAAATATTTGAAGGACCAAATTAAAAAATTAGATAATGACCTTTCTGAGTGGATAGAAGTTAAAAATAAGGAAATCGAAGAGAAAGTCAATACCACTCTCGAGTTGAAACAACCTGAGGTACTTATGGAAAAACAGATGGGAAATGTTGAATTATCAAGTTATTTGCTAGTGAGCTTCATGCCATTAAAGATAAAGTACTTGAAGAATTCCAGAATGAGATTTTCACTCTGCAGCGGAGTGTGCGCTGATATGAAACTTCCTTGCAGATTAAAACTGTGTGCCCGACCGAGACTCGAACTCGGGACCTTTGCCTTTCGCGGGCCAGTGCTCTACCATCTGAGCTACCGAAGCACGACTCACGCACGCACGGTACTTGAAGAATTCCAGAGTGAGATTTTCACTCTGCAGCGGAGTGTGCGCTGATATGGAACTTCGATTTTCACTCTGCAGCGGAGTGTCCGCTGATATGAAACTTCCTTGCAGATTAAAACTGTGTGCCCGACCGAGACTCCAACTCGGGACCTTTGCCTTTCGCGGGCCAGTGCTCTACCATCTGAGCTACCGGAGCACGACTCACGCACGGTCCTCACAGCTTTACTTCTGCCAGTATCTCGTCTCCTACCTTCCAAAATTTACAGAAGTTCGCAGGAGAGCTTCTGTAAAGTTTGGAAGGTAGGAGACGAGATACCGGCAGAAGTAAAGCTGTGAGGACCGTGCGTGAGTCGTGCTTCTGTAGCTCAGATGGTAGAGCACTTGTCCGCGAAAGGCAAAGGTCCCGAGTTCGAGTCTCGGTCGGGCACACAGTTTTATTCTGCCAGGCAGTTACTTGAAGAATTACCTAAGTGGCAAAGTGAAACAAATTGTAAGTTGTCAGAATTAGAACAAAAATATTCACGAAATGTATTGACAAAAGTCAGCTATTCCGAAGACAGGCTTAGGAATAATAAAACATGTAGTGAAGTAAAATGTAACTGTTGTGGGAATACACCCGATAAATTTAGTGACTGTTATGGAAATGAAAATGACACTTTTGTCCAAAGAAGGTGCTTGTCGTCTTTAAAGGTTGAGACAAGCACATTCAAAAGCAGACAGTTTTCTACCTTTTCGACTGAAAAGGATAACCTCCACCAAATGATTTTCATCAACAATTTTAAGTGTGTTTTTGCTCGCAGTTAGTCTGAACATGATAGACTTCAATTTAATGTGTCCAAGATCACATGTGAAGCAGCACTTTGAGCTGCAGAAATGAGTGAGAATTGTAATACAGGCGCGGAGTTTGAACAACTTTTCTTAGCAAAATACTGGTCGAGTAGCGAACAAGAGGCTACGAAAGGCGGTGTATCAACCGGAGTTTAATAATAGTAAACGACGTTCATAAGGACATTATTTCGAGAAATACATTAATAAAACGAGGTACTGAGGTAATCGTATTTCACATAGAGAAGTGATACGTATTTTGAAACTTATAAATATCCCTGACTATTACGTGAACAGTTTCTGTCTGTAGTCGATTCGATCGATACACTAGAAGATGCCCACATATGAAATAATAATTAAATGTCTACCTCACAACATAATACACTCCTAGAAATTGAAATAAGAACACCGTGAATTCATTGTCCCAGGAAGGGGAAACTTTATTGACACATTCCTGGGGTCAGATACATCACATGATCACACTGACAGAACCATAGGCACATAGACACAGGCAACAGAGCATGCACAATGTCGGCACTAGTACAGTGTATATCCACCTTTCGCAGCAATGCAGGCTGCTATTCTCCCATGGAGACGATCGTAGAGATGCTGGATGTAGTCCTGTGGAACGGCTTGCCATGCCATTTCCACCTGGCGCCTCAGTTGGACCAGCGTTCGTGCTGGACGTGCAGACCGCGTGAGACGACGCTTCATCCAGTCCCAAACATGCTCAATGGGGGACAGATCCGGAGATCTTGCTGGCCAGGGTAGTTGACTTACACCTTCTAGAGCACGTTGGGTGGCACGGGATACATGCGGACGTGCATTGTCCTGTTGGAACAGCAAGTTCCCTTGCCGGTCTAGGAATGGTAGAACGATGGGTTCGATGACGGTTTGGATGTACCGTGCACTATTCAGTGTCCCCTCGACGATCACCAGTGGTGTACGGCCAGTGTAGGAGATCGCTCCCCACACCATGATGCCGGGTGTTGGCCCTGTGTGCCTCGGTCGTATGCAGTCCTGATTGTGGCGCTCACCTGCACGGCGCCAAACACGCATACGACCATCATTGGCACCAAGGCAGAAGTGACTCTCATCGCTGAAGACGACACGTCTCCATTCGTCCCTCCATTCACGCCTGTCGCGACACCACTGGAGGCGGGCTGCACGATGTTGGGGCGTGAGCGGAAGACGGCCTAACGGTGTGCGGGACCGTAGCCCAGCTTCATGGAGACGGTTGCGAATGGTCCTCGCCGATACCCCAGGAGCAACAGTGCCCCTAATTTGCTGGGAAGTGGCGGTGCGGTCCCCTACGGCACTGCGTAGGATCCTACGGTCTTGACGTGCATCCGTGCGTCGCTGCGGTCCGGTCCCAGGTCGACGGGCACGTGCACCTTCCGCCGACCACTGGCGACAACATCGATGTACTGTGGAGACCTCACGCCCCACGTGTTGAGCAATTCGGCGGTACGTCCACCCAGCCTCCCGCATGCCCACTATACGCCCTCGCTCAAAGTCCGTTAACTGCACATACGGTTCACGTCCACGCTGTCGCGGGATGCTACCAGTGTTAAAGACTGCGATGGAGCTCCGTATGCCACGGCAAACTGGCTGACACTGACGGCGGCGGTGCACAAATGCTGCGCAGCTAGCGCCATTCGAAGCCAACACCGCGGTTCCTGGTGTGCCCGCTGTGCCGTGCGTGTGATCATTGCTTGTACAGCCCTCTCGCAGTGTCCGGAGCAAGTATGGTGGGTCTGACACACCGGTGTCAATGTGCTCTTTTTTCCATTTCCAGGAGTGTAATAATAATAATAATAATAATAATGGCAACCGAGCTAGAAATATTAAACCTATAATAACGAATCAGGACATGCGACATCTTATGGCTATAGTAAAGCCAATAATAATAATAATAATAATAATAATAATAATAATAATAATAATAATAATCAATATAAACGTAACACCTGTTATACTAAAGAAACCTATGGAAATAATTAATCAGGTGAATCAGATTTGTACAGGAAAACCAAATCGAATTATCAGTGTAGTAATTCACGCAGTTGCGGTATATACCCAGAAGACAATCCTGATAGTATATAACCTTGGAAACATCCTTCAGCACCAAAAGTTCTATGGGTAGGTACAAATGCAACTCAACAAGCACAACCACCACAAGGACCGATACCACTCGGCAACGGAGCAATAAAGTCGCAAAGAGAACAACTAACAAATTCCGACCATACTTTACTCATTGTTGAAGTATAAGAACCACCGAATATGATGTCTAACGAAAGATTAAACTAGAACCGGTCACTGAAAGCCTTCCTAGGATGACTGGAGAGAATGGATGAGGAGGGCAGGCATCATTTTAAACTAAATGTACTGAGGTATAATGATCATTTGCACCCAAGGGAGGAACTGATTGGGAAACACCTTACATTTCTAAGAAGTGTGGACGATTTCGCAGGCAGTAGTTCAAGCGGTAATAAATGGTATTGATGTTGAAATTTTGATTGATACTGGAGGAACCATTAGCGTAATGACGCAGAATTGTTTTAAACAAATTAGTCGAGGCGCGAAAGTGTTTAAATATACTGTTACTGGATGTACTGTATCTGGAGCATTAGTGCAAAATCGCAAAAGGTCTCAAAGCAGACACGAATCAACATTATGATGCGGGGGGGGGGGGGGGGCGGCGGCGGCGGCGGCGGCGGCGGCTTCAATTCAAAGTACCTTCTTAATTGTTTCAAGAATGACTGTACCATGTGTTTGGGATCTAGATTTTTTGTGTGATGCTGGAACAGTCATCGATTTAAAAGAAGGAACATGTGCTCATCAGTGTGGGATCCGTACCAGATCGGGTTGACGGAGGAGATAGAGAAGATCCAAAGAAGGGCGGCGCGTTTCGTCACAGGGCTATTTGGTAACCGTGATAGCGTTACGGAGATGTTTAACAAACTAAAGTGGCAGACTCTGCAAGAGAGGCGCTCTGCATCGCGGTGTAGCTTGCTCGCCAGGTTTCGAGAGGGTGCGTTTCTGGATAAGGTATCGAATATATTGCTTCCCCCAACTTATACCTCCCGAGGAGATCACGAATGTAAAATTAGAGAGATTAGAGCGCGCACGGAGGCTTTCAGACAGTCGTTCTTCCCGCGAACCATACGCGACTGGAACAGGAAAGGGAGGTAATGACAGTGGCACGTAAAGTGCCCTCCGCCACACACCGTTGGGTGGCTTGCGGAGTGTAAATGTAGATGTAGATGCCTTGGACGCCGAAGGTGACGTTATGACAGTCTCTATGATAAACGGCAAAATAATCCCGGATCAGTATTGCATGAATTTAATGGTTAGCTATTGACTGTAATTTAGTCTATGATATTTTCTATATTGAATATACTGGAGAAGAAATAAGTCAAGTTACACTTCAGGGTTCCGTTGAGTAATTTACTGACTTTTATAACAAATTTGGTACCCCTTGCATCTCTGCAAGGACATATGGTATGTTTCCAATGAGAATATTTAGTCCTCAGTTCACATGTGAGAAAGAAGATGGCATATCATGACTTAACAGTTGGCTGGTGCCTAGGCATGAAACATGTATTGGAACTTATACTGGTTTATTTATATGGGTATACCTTTTATTTTTTCTGTATATTTTATCCATTCATTCCCCGAAGTAGTTTACGGCAAAGAGTAAAACGTGGTACATTCTCAGCAATCAAGCGCGTGGAGTTAACGAGAAAAGACGGACATTAATTTTGTTATGTTTGTAAAAGCTCCTATAGGATGTTTCATCAATCTTGGACTCTCTCTCTTTCCCCGTCCATGATAGAGGGGACGTGGATTTCTGTTTACTTCATTAATAATGTGACTGATTCATTGTGATAGCACGAAATCATGTACATTTACTAGTTCCTTAATTAGAAGAGGAGGTAAATAACTTCAGTGCTCGAGGATCTATCATCTAATAATCCAATATTATATGTTGCTGATTTTTCGTGTATACGAAAAATCATATATGTGATTGCCTGGTGTGTGCGTCCCTGAGAGGGTGGAGGAACACTCTATTGTTGCGCTTCTTGTATGGCGCCAGCAAATTCCCATCGTAATTGTTATTCTTAAAATTATTAATTTATCATCAGAACTGGCGGCGGTTGCCTGGACAGTACAACAGAATGTCATATGACGTTTCATATCGTGTGATTATTGCACCTTTCTAATCTAATTGCTTTTTATTCACTTCGTTTCATGATGGGAATAACATTGCCGGGAGAAAACCGTAGATAAACACCACATAGTATGCATAAACTATGAATGGTCAACCGGAGGAATTATACCGACAACATTTAAGAATAGTAATTTGGGATAGAATTGTTTTGATTTTTGGAATGTGACAATATTGTAAATGGCTAAAATAATCTGCATTACTAACATAGAATACGCCGTGTACTGAACGGGAAAAATCTCGCTATCTGTTTTACGATTAAAATTCAATATTATTTCACTTTTAAAACTTTAAAAACGATTTACAAAATGGAACCAATTAAAACGATAGTGCCCACTAATGAATATAGTGTAGAGATACAAAATATCTCCGCAGTGGGTGCAACAACCGAAAATGTCGATCATATCGATGACAGACAGGAATACTACAGAAAATCAGTTTATTGCTGATGACAATGTTTTATTTCATGACGCCACCATGTTCACGGAAGACGAGACTAATTCTCAAATCTTATCGAGAAGCATTTTCTCTCATGAAGCCGGTGAAAGACGCGCTAGTGCGGAATCAGTGACTTTCAATTTCTCCATGTCTCGAGAACTTGTTTCAAATGTGACGGATCAAGACACGGTAGGTACACAAGACGCTAATGCATCATCTATGCATTCAGTGTGGGACATGTATGAAGGCCCCACTAACCTAATGAAGAATTCATTTAATAATTTTTGTGCACAGCAAGCCAGAAAACTCGATGAAAAATCTCGTGATTTTAAAACTCAACACAGGCAAATATTTGGTTGTTTTAAGAATGACTTATCACAGAGGTTCGATAATTTAAGTCAAAATTTACGCACTGACCTTTCTAACTGTTTAACATGAAAACTTGCGCATATGGGAAAGAAGTTAAAAGTGGAATTACTCACTGATTTGTCTCAGGAGACAGATCAAAAGTATCATCCACAGACGAGCCACAAGAGGAAATGGCAGGTGAGATAAAGATCGTGGGTGACATGCAGACTCAGATACAAGAGGATCAGTTAAAAATTTGCAAAAAATTAGAAACTGACAGATGCTGTTAATGACTTGCAATCTGTACGTAAAAAATTGCCAGAGTAAGTACAGAAGTTACTGGTAAAGCTGAGTAATTTAGATTTAGGCACTAAGTTCACAAAGGAAACACAAGAAAAAAGTAAAAAATGAGGTAAAGAATTAAAGGACAGAGCTGAAGCGGGAATGCTAGATAAGGGTACGACCCTCGCACATAAGGACGTACGAGAGCATAAGACCTACGTCGAAGCAGTTGAAGAGGTAGTAAGGGAAGAGAAAACGAATCGATTGCTAAGATTGAGCTAGGCTTAAAGGCAGTGCAAGAGAAGTTGCAGAGCAGTGTAATTAATGTTGGGGGTGTAATGAGGGAGACACCAGGTACAATAGGGCAGCATAGATAGTGGTAATACTTATGAACTATTTGCCACCGGCACTTCACACGGAATAGAAAGGTATTACAGAATGCAACAGGCACCGCCAGTGCCAATAGCAGGTGCGCAAACATATCTAGAGTATGTAAGCGTAGGCTTCCGCGGCCGTTGTCCTCTTCAATAAAATTTTTCAGGGTATCAGACCGCATCGTCATAATTTAAATGCGCCAACGTTTCGGCCAGCGTTGCAGCTAGCCTTCATCAGGGCCTTACGTTAACTGCTAAATGAACACACTTGATTCCTTAAATAGCTGCACGAGAAAACCGTGTCGTTACTTGATTGGCTGTAAAAGGAGGAGGAGGAGGAGGGGTGAAAGGTATGCTTTATTGGTGTTTCCTTTATTATCTGTCATTGGCTGAAATAGCTGTTTTCTATTGGTCTTTATATTAATCCACCCCATTGGAGGAGACGGACGAATAGCGAACAGGTGATGGCTGTGACGTCACACTGTTTCCATGCTGTCCAGAAGCCGGCTGCGGCGTGCCATTGCTTTGTGTGCTCGCGACCACTACTGCGGCTCTCCGCGTGTCTGCATGGGCCGCCACGGCTCTGCCGCCGCTCCGTAGCCCTGCTATTGCAGGCAGCCAAGACCTCGGAAGCTTGTACCCGTCCTCTCTATTCATGTTGGCGGGTCTTTTGGCTATTTCTATCGCCTCTCTAATCTTTCTTTTGAAAGTGAGAGGCTGTTTCGCCAGGACGCGGGCTTCTTGAAAAAATATTGGTTTCCCGCACTCGTCTCGGTGTTCCGCCACTGCTGACTTAGTGTGTTGTTTCAGGCGGATATATCTTTCATGTTCCGAAAGCCTTGTGCTAATCGGACGTCCCGTCTCACCTATGTAGACTAATCCACACCCACAACCAATTTCATACACGCCAGCTGTGTGTAGTTTGTCAACTGCATCCTTGGTAGAACCGAGCATGTCTGATATTTTGTTTCTGCTTCGGAAAATTGGTTTGATGTCGGCTTTTCGTAGAATTTTGCCAATACGTTCGGTGACCCCGTGTACATATGGTAAGACAGCAATGCTCTGTGCCTCCTCCTCCTCTTCCCTATTAGTCTTCTCCCTTGTCGACATGGTGCTGTCTATCATCTGCTTCCCATAGCCATTAGTTCCGAAGATGGACCTGAGGGGTTCAAGTTCTGTCTTCAAATGTTCTTCGCCGCTTATCCTGTACGCTCTCTTCGTTAGCGTGTGCAGGGCGGACTACTTCTGCGTGGGGTGATGGTGGGAGGAGGCGTGAAGGCGTCAGAACCACAGAACATTAATACGTAGTTTGCGCCTCCACAAAATAGCTAACAGTAGAATGGCAACAGTGGTAATAACCAACACGGTTGGCCCCTTTATTCCCCATGCAATAACAGTAATACAAGAAATAATCCTGGTAATGGGGGAAACAAAAGTACAAACGAGGTTTTAAAGAAAATCAGATACAGGATTACAATAGACCAGCTTACACTGAACAGAGGGTCTATGGCCAACAAGTTCACAATGCACCCCAGAACGTGGCAACAACAAATACAGCAGTTGGTAGGAACCGACTGCAAATAGACCATCCGACAGTCCTCCACCCAGCGGTTACAATCAATAGAATAACAATTATGTATGTATTTTCGTCAGCCCCTTCCATTTCTCAAAATTTGCCGGTGAGCATTAGATGTATGTAAATATGCTCTTATTCTCCAATGAAAAAAATAATGAGAAAGGCAGTTGTAATTATGTTTGGATTAAAGACATGTCCCGACTTCTTTCCACCCAACTGAGTAAACATAATGGTAAACAGTATTTTTGCTTAAGGTGCCTCAATGCCTTTTTCTCAGACAAGTTATTAGTAGCACATTTAGTAGATTACGCTTCCAAGAACCTGGTACATGTTTTTATGCCTATTGAGGAAGAAATATTCGTAAGGTTTTAAAATGTTCACCACCAGGAGCGACGCCCGTTTGTAGCGTACGCTGACTTTGAATGCCTCCTCACTCCTGTGATCCTCAGTGAAGGTGACCTGCGACCTCATATACCACCTTTACAGAAAACACGTACCATATGCGGCAGTGTAACAAATTCTATCGTCCTGTGATTGGAGTCCTAACCATTACGAATCTTATGTCGGGGTAATCCTGAGGTTTGGCTGCTCACAGAGCTCGAAAAACTTTCATGGGAGGTTGATAAGCTTAACAGTGACAACGTTCCCATGTCCAAATCGAAGGAGAATCAAGATCTGTAAAATAACGCGGTTGAATGTCATATTTGCGGCTTGTCCTTAGATAGAAAAGTGGAAACTCCTCGTAGGGACCAATATCATCTTACAGGGAACTTCCATGGCGCAGCTAACAATATGTACAATTTGAAGTACCGGGTACCAAGGCACATAGCCGTTTGCTCCCATAATTTAAGCGCGTATGATGCTCACTTTCTAGTTGAGCACTTAGCTGATTTCAGCATGGAGAAAGATCAGGTCAATGTCCTACCTGAGAGCGTAGAGAAATACATTTCACTCTCCAAACAAATACGCAAAGACCTACGTTCCGCTTCCTTGATACACTACGTTTTATTCACGGCACCACTACAGAAACTCGTTGAAACTATACCGCAGGAAGATATGCAGATCACTTGAGCTGCATTTCCTGATGAGAAAAACTTTCAACTTGTGTCTAAGAAGTGGGTTTTCCCATACAAGTATGTGGATATACGGCAAAACCCAACGAAACCAGGCTACTCGACTTAACTGCATTCTCCAACAACCTTACAGGCGATGCCATAAGGGATGCAGAGTATGAGCATGCTTTGAATGTCGCAGGAATTCAACATCTGTACTTTAGGAGAATATGCATGGCGTGTGCTTCCTTGCGGACGTTTTCGAGAAATTCCAGTCTATGCATGACCACATATTGTCTGGATCCCCCATTTTATTACACGGCATTTGGTTGTCTTGGGACGCAATGCTCAAAAACACGAAGTGCAGTCTCGAAATTATTGACCAAAGCTGACATTCTCCTTTTCTTTGCGCGTGGGATCTGTGGGGGACTTCACTAATGTATCCATAGTCATACAAAGGGAAATGACCCTTGGATGGGTGACAGGTTCAGTGCATCCCTTGCTTCGAGTTACATAATGTACCTGGATGTAAATAACTTATAAGGGCATACCATGCAGCAATCTCTGCCGATTGGTGAGTTTTGATGTGTGTCCGAAGATGAATGCAAGGGATTAGGTGGAAAAATTATGGCGGGTATGGTGGCTGATTCTGATGTAGGGTGAGTGATGGAGGCAGAACTTACATACCCTATTAGTTTGCATGACGCAAACGCTGATTTGCTGCTGTGTCCAGAGTAACTAGTTCCACGAGGAGGCTCCACCCCAAAACTGATGACAACACTGGGGAATAAGTGGAGATACGTTCATCATCATAATCATCCGCAGCAGTGTCTCAACTTGGCGATGGAGGTGGTTAGAATCACATAGGCCACCACCTTCATGTAGTCCCAATGGTCGAAGTAGTACATTGATTTGAATACAAGACAGAGAGTTTCCATGATGTGTGAGTTTGAGAAATATTTTAATAAAGTAATGAATAATTCAACTTTCGGTAAAAATGGAGAATTTGAGGAAACGTCGTGATATTTTGATTAGAACCGAATGGGATGGGCGTTATGGTGTAACAAAATGAATTGCCATACTAAATTTTAAATGGGTCACCATATTTAATAAAAATTTTATTGCAGTCTTCGCCATCTCTACAGCAACAGACTTTACGAAGCTTATTTATGTAGGGATGTGCATACTAGACTTATACAAACTTCACATGTACCACTTTCATTATGAGTTTGTGACAACTCATTTTGCAGATCCTAAATTACTTTATATGGATACAGATAGCTTCATCTATTGGGTGAAGAACTGCAATCCATATGAAGTAATGAGGTTCCAGGTCCTCATACACAGCCAATAATGATTATGGTATTATGCCAAAGAACAAGAAGGTTATCAGCCTTATGAAGGACGAGGGGAATGGATTGCTGATTGTGGAGTTTATAGGTCTGTAATCAAAAATGTATGCGTATCACACATTGAAAGGTGCCACCCAGAGGCAGGTTAAGGGTCTGTGTCATATCGCATCAAGAGCCCTCTCTACTGAAGACCATTTGTGGTGACTGTGCAGTGGTGTCCACAGTGCTGCACTGCAGCGGCCACATATCGTACAGCAAACCAGTATTCAATTGAGAGGACATGAGGTGTACATTGCACTGCAGTGTAAAATCGACCTGTCACCTCATGACGATAAAATGATCATTTGTGATAATGAGGCTGAAACTCTTCTGCACTCACACTACTCAGTTGTAGCGAGTCTTTGATTGAGTAAGGAGACAGAGAGAGAGAGAGAGAGAGAGAGAGAGAGAGAGAGAGAGAGTGTCTGCAGGGTAGTAGTATTACCCTTTTATCATAGTGCAAGTACTTGTGTTTGTGTTTGTTTGTGTGTGTGTGTGTGTGTGTGTGTGTGTGTGTGTGTGTGTGTGTGTGTGTGTGTGCGCGTGAGTCTGATGAAAATATTTGTGTGTAGTATGTACACATGAAAATACACACATAGACCATGTATGGAAAAAAAGATAAAAAGGATGTACATATGTACACCATGTGTGTGAAAGAAAAAAGTTAAGAAAGCATAAATAAAAAACATGAATAGGCAAAATAACAAAATTGTATATTTATTTACTCATATGTAATGTATCTGTAACCTGTAAATATATATCTGTGCACCAGGTGCATCTTGTAAATAGAACAGTTTTCCACCTGGTGGTAGCCATCCAAGTCAGATTAGTTTTTAAGTGTGTATGTATCTGTATAGCTCACAGCCCACTGGAAATAAAATTATTGTAAAAATCTTTGTTATGGGTGATGTTGAAAGTAGATTTGTGCACAGTCCATCAGAACTATTGTAAAAGGTATGCTATGGGACTGTGGAATTTAGTTGTAGTAAATGTACTACACGCACAAATAAAGTTCACACTCGGCGCAGTGACTGATGGGAGCGACCATAAAGGCATTTTCCATTTACAGTCGTCCCTATTAACCACTGCGCCGAGTATCAACCTTCTTTGTGCGAATATTATCTCCACATTAGATTTTAGCGTAGATTTATAAAATATTGTAAACATTCTCATCCAGTAGTATTGGAAAAAAGGTTGTAAAAATGTTCTCGACTTCTGTTACTGTTGTAGTGTGTAAGTTAAAAGTATATCTGCATTGAAATAGCAGAATCAAATCGTACTTCAAAAACTATATTGTACTGCAAGATCTGAACTGTACCTCAAGAACTGAATTGTATTTGTATGAACTGAATAAATTACAAAAAATTCGTCACCAACATCTCTGTTGTTGTTATTTACAAAAAACCTATCCCCTATTAAATTATATATATATAAAGGCTGTGGAGGTCACAAATGACATTAGCTTTTCTGAAGATGAGAGCTATTAAGGAGGTGAAGCATAAGGCCGAGAATAACAAAATATATAGAATGGTTGCATGGAATTACACCTATCGTGCAGTACAAATTGGGTTATGGGAGCAGGAGGCACATGACTGCTCATGCTTCCGAAGATATATAGCAAAATGTCTAAAATTATATCTAGGGAACCACTGACATAGTATCGGGACAAAACTATATACTGTCAAAGTGGGAACAGGGTTGAAAAAAGCACACAGAGGTTGTGAGGTCAAAATTCATTGTTTCTCAAAGGAACTTTACATATTCATAAGCAGACAGAGGCACATTATTTTCAGACATCTTCTTCTTCTTCTTCTTCTTCCTGATTCGACACAGAGCGGGACACCCATAGAATGTCACATTATGTGGAAAGCTCCTGTAGGCTTGAATGCAAACTTGAAGATTCGACGAATTCATGAGATGATCTCCTTCCCCTTCACATAGATGATGGTGGCATAATCGAAGCGACGTCACCGTACCTTTATAAGGCATTCAGGGATCATCCCAGTGAATTCCATGGTAGAAATATGTTAGCCACTTTGCAGTCTTTCGTGTTTTGGCGCAACTCACATTCTGGAACGACCTCGGTTATGCAGTGCTGGGTGAGAATGTCTCTATCATTCTGGCATCTTCTGTGTATGCCATATCTTTAAATATGAATTGTCTGCACTCATCATCATGGAAACCATGGAGTAAAGCAATAGGTCATTAAAAAGTAATAGCATCTTAATTGGCTACAGAACAGACATTATAATTATTAGTATTGATTTTTTCAGCGATACATACAATACAATACAATACATCTTAATTGATGGTGGTCCATCAATGTGGCATCATACATTCGAGTCAAAGTGCTTAAAGCAGGGTCGTCCCTTTTAAGTATGTAAGACAGCAAAGTAAAATATATATCATTCGCTAACGGTACAAGTTGTGTAGGGAACATGTAGTAATAAAAAGCTTTCATGTAGTGAAGACTCTTAAACAGCTTCATGTAAATATCTGAGAGCACATTAACGCATTTCTTGATTCACCCGCTCAAACACGCTGCAAGCAGTGCATTCTCTTTTCCCAGTGAATCCGTAGTGCTCAAGGATAATTGTCGTAACATATTGAGGGCCACGTGGGGTGGTCGTGTGATTTGAGGCGCCATGTTACGGATTGCGTGGCTCCTCCCGCCAGCGGTTCGAGTCCTCCCTCGGGCATGGAAGTGTGTGTTGTTCTAGCATAAGTTAGTTTTAATAGTGTGTAAGTCTAGGGACCGATGACCACAGCAGTTTGGATCTTAGGAATTTACACACATTTGGACATATTAGGAAGTAGAGCTCTAGAATGCTTATTCAAGAACAGAGCTGTTGCCACACGTTAGAAAAAAGTAGAGTTGTGCAGTCACTATCCCCCTTTCATAGCAATAACTAAAGCATGACCATACTTTGCACAATACACTCATTACCATTGCTCAAATTCACTATTAGAATTACGGCATTACCTTATTCACAGACATCATGCACACACTTGAAGTTAAATAATTGAATGACGATGGATTCATAGTGATTATTGAGTTACATGCAGCTGGTGTGGTGTAAGGGACAAACACAAGTCTACTGTACTCTTAGGGTAATGCATTCTTTGCATTCAAGCGTACAGGAGGTTTATACATAACAAGATATTCCTTTTTGTATGATCTGGGTGGTGGTAGCTATACACCAAATGCACTGAGTTAAACCCTTACTTGGCGGTCTGAATATATAAAAAGGACGCCTCAGTGTATTAACTGGATTTACAATGATTAAAAAAACACGAAAAGGTTCCGTGGAAGTGGTGAAATCGATAAAATAAAACAAGACGCTAGGGCTTTTTAAATTATAATTACATCCTTTATTGATCGACAAATGTAAGTGTGTGCAGCAGGCATTTTTGCTACTTGTCAGTGTGGAAACGACACCTAGCTGGTGCGAGTGTGGACGTATCATAATATCTTTTTATACACCTATAATTAAGGATCAGAAATGTTATGCTGCTGGTTGAACGTAAAGCTATGTTCCGAGATAAGCCACAGTAAGTGGGAAGTAAGGGGTGATAGATTTATTTCGTAAGGAGCTGCACAATATGCTAATGCAAGGGTTCACTGGACCTGCTATAATATACAAACAGGACTGGAAATACGCCTGTAATAAAACGCCTCGTCATCACCCCTAAGTGTATCCTCGCGTTTTCCTTGTTGCACTATCGACAGTGATGTTGATTACATTACACCAACTCATACTGGTGATGTCTTTCCAACCCTTTCGTCCGCAGGAGCGTTGTTGATGATCACATATTGTTGGACACCTGCACTTTATAACACTTGTTGTTGAGAGAGTTTTGGCAGGATGCAACACCCTTCAGAAGCGCGGACTGGGAAAACTTAAATCTCAAATAATTTCCTACAAGTAAAGAGAACAGAGACATGTAGCCAGAGTGAGTGTGGGCATAGCATAATTTTTACGGGTGCTGTGCACATATAAACGATAACTACACTTCTTATATGGAATGTGTATATGTTCCAGTGCAAAGTTATTATGGCTTATGTTCCAGCATGTCCAGAGAAAATGACTGTGTGTCCTATCATGAGGGAGGTATAGCTTGAGCACATAGACAGCCATAGGAGTAGGAGTATGAGGAAAATTTTATGTGGAACATTATGTGTGCTATAGATATTGAGATTCGTTCCAGATTCGTGGCTGTCAAATGCAGATATTTCCAGTACACCTATCTATGGCAGACTTAAATGCAAATCATAACATTTAATTGTAGTTAGACTGATCAGTATGGGCCTTGTTCCCAATATTCTTGTGGGTCTGGAGGTGCCCATAGAAAGCATAGCAGCAGCAAGCTCTCTCCGTCTTTCTGAAGTGGTGTACAAAGGATGGGCAAGCACCAGCATGGAACAAAGATATAATAATACACTACTGGCCATTAAAATTGCTACACCACGAAGATGACGTGCTACAGAGGCGAAATTTAACTGACAGGAAGAAGATGCTGTGATATGCAAATGATTAGCTTTTCAGAGCATTCACACTCGATTGGCGCCAGTGGCGACACCTACAATGTGCTGACATGAGGGAAGTTTCCAACTGATTTCTCATACACAAACAGCAGCTGACTGGCGTCGCCTGTGAAACGTTGTTGTGATGCCTCGTGTAAGGAGGAGAAATGCGTACCATCACGTTTCGGACTTTGATAAATGTCGGATTGTAGCCTATCACGATTGCGGTTTATCGTATCGCGACATTACTGCTCGCGTTGGTCGAGACCCAATGACTGTTAGCAGAATATGGAATTGGTGGGTTCAGGAGGGTAATACGGAACGCCGTGCTGGATCCCAATGGCCTCATATCACTAGCAGTCAAGAAGACAGGCATCTTATCCGCATGGCTGTAACGGATCGTGCAGCCACATCTCGATCATTGAGTCAACATATGGAGACATTTGCAAGACAACAACCATCTGCACGAATAGTTCGTCGACGTTTGCTGCAGCATGGACTATCAGCTCAGAGACCATGGCTGCAGTTACCCTTGACGCTGCATCACAGACAGGAGAGCCTACGATGGTGCACTCAGCGACGAACCTGGGTGCATGAATGGCAAAACGTTATTTTTTCGGATGAATCCAGGTTCTGTTTACAGCATCATGAGGATCGCATCTGTGTTTGGCGACATTGCAGTGAACGCACATTGGATGCGTGTATTCGTCATCGCCATACTGGCGTATCTTCCGGCGTGATGGTATGGGGTGCCATTGGTTACACGTCTCAGTCACCTCTTGTTCGCATTGACAGCATTTTGAACAGTGGACGTTACATTTCAGATGTGTTACGACCCGTGGCTCTACCCTTCATTCGATCCCTGCGAAACCCTTCATTTCAGAAGGATAATGCACGACCGCATGTTGCAGGTCCTTTCTGGATACAGAAAATGTTCGACTGCTGCCCTGGCCAACACATTCTCCAGATCTCTCGCCAGCTGAAAACTTTTGATCTATGGTGTTCGAGCAACTGGCTCGTCACAATACGCCAATCACCACTCTTGATGAACTGTGGTATCGTGTTGAAGCTACATGGGCAGCTGTACCTGTACACGCCATCCAAGCTCTGTTTGACTCAATGCCCAGGCGTAGCATGGCTGTTATTACAGCCAGAGGTGATTGTTCTGGGAACTGAGTTCTTTGGATCTAAGCAACCAAATTGCGTGAAAATGTAATCACATGTCAGTTCTAGTATAATATATTTGTCCTATGAATACCCGTTTATCATCTGCATTTCTTCTTGGTGTAGCAATTTTAGTGGCCAGTAGTGTAGGTTTGGATTATTTCATAAAATTTCATAAAATGTAGCACTGTTATGCGTGTATACCCCGGAGCCAGAAACAGTATCTCAGTGGATATCTTTGTTTTGTGCTGGGGCTTGCCTATCCATTGTACACCACTTCAAAGAGAGCGAGAGAGGTTCCGGCTTAGGAGGGTTTGGCTCGTAGCTCCACCTGGATGGGTGAAATTTGAACTAATACCCAGTTTTGTGTAGCATTGCCTTCTGGACCGCGTGTGATGCGTGTATACTCCGTAGAAATTCTATGAGATTCAATAGGACGAGTGTTTGCGCTGAGAGTATTGATAGTGTTCGAACTCCAGCCAGTCAGGTTCTCCTGCGGTGGGAGCAATCCACAGCCGGCGGGCCATGGTCAAGGGCCGCGTCTATGGCGGCAGTTTCCTCCGTTGGCGCTGTACTGTCGCACGGTGCGTGTGTGCGTCTGGAAGGTGAGTTCATGGGATACAAGAGTGTTTTCAATAATCTCGGTCACCTAGCTGTGAATGGATCGTGTTTCTCAATACATCGTGGGGTATCTGTTGTTTTTACTATCCTGTCACGTGGTAGACTCTGTCCTCCCTCCTTTTCCAACCTGGTGTAGCAGAGAGAACCAGTCAACTTAGGAATCTATAGCACTTTTAAAAAAGAAAGTACACTTAGTAGACCAATAGCGGTCAGGAGATCTATAACCATGATGGAGCTCTATAACCATAACGTCGAAATCTAAAATTCCAACTATCGTTTCATACACCACTGGCTCTAATCATGACGTCAATTAATAATAATAATAATAATAATAATAATAGGTTTGGATTATTTCATAAAAATTCTCATCAAAAATGTAACACTTTTGTTTATGCATGCAAACTAATGGGCAGTGTTGATTTTTTTTTTATTTCGAGTAGTTTTAAACTGTGTGAAGCAAATTGTTTAAACGCCATAGTAACGATTTAATTAATATTTCTCGTGGCACGTCTTCTGAGGGAACGTTTGTGACATCTTCAAGATGTGGTATCCCACTCCAGATGTAGTAACTCCTGAAGCAATTCACGAAGTGTACCTCAAGAAAAGTGCACAGTAGGGCTGGGGCAGCTTAGAGCCTAAGGCAAAATGAAACATCCCATGCTAGTTCCTATGTCAGCCGCAAAGCAAACTACAGCTCTCTCTCTCTGTTTGTATGTAACTTTTTACAAGTGTTTTTGGAGTCAGCCTGGGACTAGCTTTCTGTCATCGTCAATTTGTGTGTGTGAAATAGCTACTACGTCCGCCCCATATCGCCTACATCACGATAATGTGACTGGGAATTAATTATTTATTAACTTCAGCAGTATTTCTGGATCGTTTCCCAGGCAGGCATTTGCTTTGGAATGGAGACGTCTATCGCGTGGGCCGGTATCCTACGTTTCGCCTCATGCACACAGACCACTTGAGATGGCTGTGGACGCCGAGGGGAGGTGGGCTAGGATCAGTGCATGCCCGAGCCGGCGTGGCGCGGCCCAGCAGATGCCGCGGGCCTTGCTGTGCACGGCGGGGGGAGCAGCCTGCGAGGGTCGCAAGACGCGAGAAAATTTTTCAGATATGTTTAAGCGATCTGTGACGGTGTAATTACGCTCGCCCATACGCGATCGGAAAGTAAAAACCACCGCAATGTTTTAAATATTTCGCACATGGCATTCGATTTCCTGACTAATTCTTTAAATAAAGTATAGTCCATACACCATCTTGCATCCCTTTAATACCGAGCGAGGTGGCGCAGTGGTTATGAGACTGGACTCGCATTCGGGAGGACAACGCTTCAATCCCACGTCTGGCTATCCTGACTTACGTTTTCCGTGATTTCCCTAAATCGCTTCAGGCAAATGCCGGGATCATTCCTTTGACAGGGCATGGCCGACTTCCATCCCCATCCTTCCCGAGACCAATGACCTCGCTGTTTGTTCTCTTCCCCTAAATCAACCCATCCCGTTAATTTTTTAAATAAACAATATTCCACACATTGTCGAAATTGTTTAAATAGTATCCCATACAATACAATCGATTAAGCAATGTTTCCAGAAGGGGACAGAGGCAGGAAAACTAGGGATATATATTTAATTAATTAATCAGTAAAATAACCTGAAGCTGCTCGTGAATACCGAAAGTGACACAGTTGAGCTATTTCTCGCCAGTTTTCATTAAATTAATTAATTAATCAATTAATTTGATATCACAAGTGGTGTTGAGTTTCTGAGAACGTGGGAGGAATAGGTGTGATATGGAAAACCACCTAACCAGACATTAAGTGAAGGACCTGTCAATCAAAAGGATGCGTTATCCCCAGGGGGTCTTAATCCTCTTTGCAGAACAATAGGTCAAGTAGCTATCAGTCAAAAGAGAACCTTTGCCCATAAATGTACCTGCCACCTGTAATGTGTGCTGGTTCTCTATCTGTCCGCTTACTGCCGATAGCTATATGCAAGATGCAGAAGTGATGATTTTGTATGGTGCAATACACGAATTGTGTGTTTACCACATTGATGTGGAGCATGGTGATATAGCCCAGTTGATCTGCTTCGCACTGAAATATTCAAGCTTTCCTCGACAGTAGCAGAGCAGCACAATTGAAGAAGTGTCTTTTGGTGGTAGCCTCCGTATTTCATGATCTGTAGATCACTTTTGCAGGGTTTAACTGTCAGTGCAATATGATCGCTGTATCTTTTTTTTCAATCTGTACAAGACAGTTTTGCCGCCGAAAGTCTCGTAATTCGTCTGTCTGCACAAAAATTTTGGCAGACGGTGCTCCCACACTGGCAGCAGCAGCAGCAGCAGTTTGGCGGGTTTCACACAGAAAAATTCAAACTTTTCTTGGCAGTGTAATTGAGGAAGTGTCTTTGGCGATAATTTCCGTATTTTATGATCTGTAGGGCATTTTTGCAGGATTTAACTGTCAGTGCACTATGACGGCTGTATGTTTTTTCTTTTAGATGTGTACAAAATAGTATTTCCACTGGAAGTCTCGTTTACAGAAAATGGCAGACACTGTTCCTACACCGGCAGCAGTAGCAATTTGGCAGGTAAATTCAGTAAGAACCAATCAGAATGATTCATTCACAAGACATCCTTTGTATGAGACATAGGAGCCTCTACAGACCGGTCTGAACAGGACGGAGGGCAGGGTATCTACGGAAAGTTCTGTGACGACTGAGATAACGTGATATCTTCATTATTTGAGTGTTCAGAGACACGTCCACCTCTGGAAGGATGATGTCCCTCACCCACCATTGTGGCTTTAGAGCATCTCTAGACCAGCAGCTGCAGGACATCGAAAATTCACCGAAAATTCCAGCCATTTTTCTAGTCTGTAGGACAGTGCTTCGAATTGTTCTGATTTTCCCGTCTGTGCTTAGACAGTGCTTCGAGAAGCGAGGAAAATGACGTCCCTGACTCTAGCAGCAGCAGAAAATATAAGACTAAGCTCACTCACCATTTCAGAAAAGTGATGAACATCACAGCAGCCTTAGGACTCAGAAATTTTTATTTCTCCAGCAGTGTCTTCAAACAAGCAGCCACGACCCGAAAAGTGGTGAGCGTCCTGTTTTTAGAGTTTTCGACTTTCAAATATCATCGTTTCGGCGAGTAAAATCAGATATTGTGGCTGATATCGGTTTAGGAACCTATTTCCCACAAAAGTATTTGAAGTGTCTCTGGAAGTTTTCCCAAGTGTTCAGCAATCTTTTCTCAGAGTCCATGTTCGAGTGTGGCGGTATACAGCGCAAAATTAATGCGAACTACTGTGCAGCGATGTTTTTGAAGGTGTATTTACACATGTATTCTGCTGGATTTAATGACTCCTGAACCAGCTCGTGCTCAAGGACAAGGGTATTTCCCACAAAAGCGCGCGAAGTGTCTAGGGCAAAGTTTCACAAGTGTGCCATAATCTTTTTTTAGAGTCTGTGTTCAAGTGTGGTGGTATGTATCGCGAAATTGAAGCAAACTATTGTGTAGCGATCTTTATGTAAGTGCATTTAGAGACATACTCAGTTGGATTTAGTAACTCTTGAAGCAGTTCCTGTTCAGGAACAAAGAATATCCATGCACCAGGGATGGGAAGGAGGACGGCCACGGGTATCTGCAACATGACGGGAAGTGCTGGCGCGCGAACCTGCGGCTGCCGCATGACCGTTCCGTAAGCTGGCGTGCTCCCTCATCGAGCTGTAAGCCAGCGCATTGCCTCTCTTCTAGTAGGGTGTGGAGACCCTGGGGTGCACGTCTTGCCTCTTGTACTTCGGAAGACTGACTGACGGGACTTTTATCGAATGCTCTACAGTTACAGTAGACACATTTATCAGCATGAGTTGCGAAGTGTAACTTAGCCCCATCTTCATTATTTCAAGAAGCATATTCTTTTCATCAAATATCATTGCTATTGACACAGTCCTCAGATCCTAATATACTCCTTCTCCAGCATAGACATCTCATCCATTGAACACAGTAGACAATTAAGGCCGACCTCCCAGTTAAGCAACTGTATGCAGACTGAGTCCTTTTCCCGCCATTTTCTCCCCAGACCGCCATCTTGGATTACATTACAGGAGGGGAGAGGGAAAGGGGCGATAGCGCCCTCTGGTGGTGGTGCTATGAACTAGGTCAGTTGGACTCTGGACCTCATGGTGAACACACTAGATGGAGCTGCTGCCTATGACAGCTCAAATTGTTTAAATAAACAGTGCATGCAAAATAAAGACTCACTTCAATCCTGGCACCCAGCACTGACTGAGTCCTTTTCCTACCAATTTTCAGATGGGGAGAGGAGGGGAGGGGAGGGGGGAGGAGAGGAGAGTTAGATTAGTGGAAGTAGCCCAATTGACCATTTTCCCACCAAAATTTGAGCTGTCCACCATACCACATCTTGGCCGCCATCTTGGATCCGCCATCTTGAATAAATTTGACAACAATGACACATGGGGTGGCACATACTTTTCCCTACTACTAACAGCCTTGCAAGAGGCGTGTAGCAGTTACTCTGCAATAAGGGAGCCATGAACTTCAACTCTGAACATGCTCTTTGTCATGGCATCGATTTGGAAAATTAAACTTTCAGAGCATGGAAATAAAACTGTAAAATAAGACAGAGCTAGCATGTCTGAGCTATACATCCAAATGAGACTGGCCATCAAAAAAATACTTTAAATTCTGGTTGGGCCAAAGCGACAATATATAAATGAAAATAAATTTTAATATGTTGTGGTTGTATGTAGAAAAGGCACCACTACTGTATACTGTTGTCCAGGAATAGTGGACCACACCACTACACGGTAGGGACAAACAATGGTTCAAATGGCTCTGAGCACTGTGGGACTCAACTTCTGAGGTCATCAGTCCCCTAGGCTTAGAACTACTTAAACCTAAGGACATCACAAACATCCATGCCCGAGGCAGGATTCGAACCTGCGACCATAGCAGCAGTTCAATTTCGGACTGGAAAGCCTAGAACCGCTCGGCCACAAAGGCCGGCCAGTAGGGACAGTTGTATTGGTACTAATGCTGGGTTACATATTGGGTAAATGTTTAAATTTTTCTGTCTATTTTTATCCATTCATTTGCCTAAGTAGGTTAAAGCAAATCTTTAAACGTGGTATGTCCGTAGCAATCATGCCTAATGAGCTAGCGAGAAAAGATAAAGGACATTACTTTTATTATGTTTGTAAAGGCTCCTATCGGATGCTTCATCGATTTTGGAGTGTCTGTCTTTTACCGTCCATGATAGAGAATGTGGATTTTTGTTCAGTTCACTAATGTGAAATAATTTAGTTGTTATACCATGAAGTCAACTTCATTTTACTAGTACCTTATTTCATCTGATCTAGCTATCTGCGTTGCTGGCATCCGTAATACTTTGGATAAGTAGGAAATTTAAGAAGAGCAAGCAGCATGCCATAACATAATCTTCAAAGAAGAGGTAAATAACTTCAGTGCTCCAAGAACTATCATTTAATAGTCCAGTACCGTATGTTACAGATTTTACGTGTGGAGTGTGCGTAGCTGTACATAAATTAGCTGAGACACATGCTCCTGAACGAACTCACTATTGTTGCGTGTCTTGTGCGGCGGCAACAAATTTCCATCATAATTATTACTTTTAAAACTATTAATTAATTAGAACAAAACAACTCTTCATGTCATGTTAAAACAACACGACTTTGTACATCTTAATTGATCATGCAGGAGGAAAAGAAACGTACAGCTTTATCCACTCGGTTAATTTCTCTCCAAACTTTATCTTCTTATGTGAATTCACTCTATCACCATTACCACTCAATTGCCCAGAGAGATTATACTGACTGAAACAATTTAATGATACAAACATAAATATGGGAAATCGCGCCAACAATACATGAGGAAAGGGAAAGAACACGCGAGGGAATAAATCACTGATCGATAACACTTTGGTAAAACAGATGAAAAACACGAAATTACTGAAAATAAACTACGCAACTACAAAGCCTAGATTCAGTTATGAAGAAACGCAAACAGTTTAATGAGATAGGAAAGCTGAACGTCCCACTGGTTCATGCAAAATTCAGTGCCTAAAAACAAAAGAGGTTCTTTCAGTCCATATGTGGCATACAGCAAACCAGTGCTTAACAGTACTAGTTAAAAACAGTCTTGGTTCCAACCAAGACTGTTTTTAATCAATACAAAAGAGGTTACTAAAATATCTCAAAACTACCGAAATATAGGTATACTCAAATAACACATTAGACTCTTTTATTCAGTTTAACTAGGATTATATGTTGAAGTGCAGCGACCACAGCTGAAGGCTCATTGAACATGGAACACATGGAAATAGGTGTAACTAAGCACACATGGATAATGGTAAATGGAAGCATACATTAATCAGAGTAAGGAAAAGACTCGTAAATTAGAATAGAAAGAAACACACATACAAGTAGACACAATTATTATCACATTCACACAAGGTAAAGATCGTTATAACATAGCCTAATTATCAAGTGGTGGAGGACATTCCACACCTCAATGTTCCAAGAGAAATATCACGACTCTTATTGTGTGGAAATTTTTGAGAAATCGTGTGCTAGAATGTCTGGTAACCTTGTTTTCTTATATATGTGGGGGCACAACAGGAATGTCAACATAAACACTATATCTTCGCTTGCAGTGAATATTCTGTACATTCCAAGTATCAAATAATGCTTCTTTGTGTCTGGACATTCACAAGTTGAAATGGACTCAATATGTGCCAGCATCGAAAGAAATAGTAAACATGTGGATGTTTTTGATTGTACTGGCTGGTATACCATTGTAAGAATGAATAAGTACAGAGTGACAGAACTAGATGAAACTTAAATTTTAGATTTCAGTCAGAATCGTAAGAAACTAATTAGGAATAAGAAAACTGCTGAAAATGGAGAAACTGTAAAATGGCTTAAGATTATTTGGATGTGTTGTGACCAGACAGAGCTACTTTCACCCGGCCATAACTGTGGGTTCTTTGATTGCTTGCTGACGTGGCACGTCAAACTAGAAGAAATGAAATACTAGTTCACTCTTTTACATAAATAAATAAAAGATTTACTTGACTTTGCCACATTTCTTTGCCACAGGAGTACTTGATAATTTAGAATTGACCATGAAAGCATCACCTGATGCACCAAGTAACAAACTGTTCTTTTGATGTACAATGTTCGACATTTACAATAGTGGAAGTGCATCTGAAACTTTAACCAGTCGTTGCTCCTACACTATGATGCTGACTGCCGTAGCTGAGGTCGTAAACTAGGCGGAACTCTAGCATGCTCGACAACTTTTGTAGCACCGCGATCGCTGAAAGATACCACAGGACGTAATTCTGGAAACGTCAATGTGGCATGGCATTATTCGAGTACTCTCATGATGATCGAGACCTTCAAATTTTACATATCAAGAAAAGACGTCGCCCACGAAATCTGGAACCTGCACATATACTGTGCTCAGTATAAGATGAACCTCTCCGCATAAGCAAAAGAAAGAAAAAAGAAAGATCTCATAGATTTATGTAATAATTACACGGTATTAAGGAGTTTGAAAACGAGGAAAACATGAAAGAGTCACATGTATAGACTACATGTCTTTTTCTTTTTTCATCTCCTTTTTTGTTGTTAGTTCATCATCTTAGCTATTTCATGTTTACCACTTTTACATCTACATCTACATAGATACTCCGCAAGCCTCTGTACGGTGCGTGGCGGTGGATACCTTGTACCACTACTTGTAACCTTTTCCTGTTCCACTCGCAAACAGAGTGAGGGAAAAGCGATTATCTATATGCCTCCATATGACCCTAATTTCTAGTATCCTCTTTCTTTACGTTTCTTGACGGTGGCGCGTATACCTGAGCTAATATTTTTGGCAATGGTTTGCTGCCAATTCCGATAAGAGCAACCCAGTCACTGGACCATAAGGAGTAACTATTTTCCTATTCGTAATAAATCACACTCCCATTGTACCATAGTCTGCTGCTATTGGCAGTGCTCTATATTCATCTGACCAGAAATCATTATCCTTTTTCCATTTAACTTAACTGGTTCCCTCACCCCCCCCCCCCCCCCCCCGTTCTAACTAGTTATATTTCCCTTTCCAGATTTTCCAACATCCCTACCACATTCAAATCTCTGATGTTCTACGCTCCAACTCTTAGAATGTTTCCCTCTCGTTGGATATTCAATCTGTTCCTCATGCCAACCTCCCACTTAGCAATCCCTTTGAAAGATCCAAATGGGGGGAATAATCTGGAATCTCACGCCAAAGGCAAGATCATAATGACACTTTTTCTATTAGGGGCTACATGTGTGCTGTGAATAGATATTGTGTGTCTTTAATGCAATGGTTCCCATTTCATTATGCACCCTCATTCTTTTCATCATCGCAGACTTTTCTGCCTTTTAGGGGCAGTTTACTACCTCATGTGAAAGAGGTTGTCCTGAAACTCTGTCTCTTCCTCTGTCTTCTTTGACAATGCTTTTGGCTTAATGAGGATGACTCCTTATTCTAGAATCCTTCACTATTACTAATGATTTTATTTAAAATTCAAATTGTAGCTCATTTCGAACCTGGCTGTCATGATGTTTTAACTACTATCAGATGCTACTCCTAGATGACAGGGCTAATGTCAATATCGTACAACGCTGAAGTTGACTTGTATCATAAGAGTGCCTAGAGGTGCCAAGAAGAGACAGCATACGATCCTCTGTGCATGGTGCTTGTGCCGGGTCTGCTGATCACAGGTCATTTCCAGGTAACACTGTTAAGCACTCGACTGCAGCAGCCTGACAGTCACACTCCAGTATTGTATGAAGCTACATATCATGCACCATGCAGCGTCTTGCAGTTGACCTGGTTATGTCTCACTGTATCTGCTTTTGGAATAGCTCTTTGGATATTCTATGCTTGGATACTTATTTTGCTTCAAACTGATTTCTGATTTACTTGTTATTGGCATTCCTGAATCAACACATCGTTCTTGCAACAAACGCACGATAGCTGGTAGCCCCACTGCATTGAACTTTGCTGTTTATGGTTCTGCCTCCTCCTTCAGTGGTGCGTTTGCAAGAAGCTGTGATGCTGTCCTTTATGGCCGATTCTGGGTGATACTATACAGTCAGACAACATACTAACCTAATTCTTGGGGTGGAATGCCTGGGAGGGTACAAAGGTTTGGGGTGTAATGGAACCAGTAACCAGTCTTCATGTGGGGTTTAAGGCAGCGCGTACTGGGGTGAACAACACCAGAGAATTAGTATTCCATCACTTTAAAGCAGATACTAAGACAGAAGTTCTAGTTATTTGGAATTGGTTTTCTCTGTCAGTTCTAGCTAGTTTGCAGTTTAATGAACTGTTCTGACACTGATGCTGTAAACGTGACTAAAAATTGAAAGTGCTGCTAATTTTCGATGTTTTAATGATTTAAAAATTGCTGTAAATCTGATGTTTAAGTAGAAGTTTAGTTTTAGAGCATGCACAACTGGAGTGTTAATATGAGTGTTTTAACAGTAATCACTGTCAAATAGCAATAATAATAGCTGAAATTCCAAGTTCAATGAACTATATTGTTTTTAACAATAGAAAATATTTTAGTTTATGTAGAGAATTTGAGAGGTTTCCAACGATTTAGAGGACAGAAATAACTATTTACATTATTATATTTTACAGTTAACTATTGATCACTTTATACAGGGTGACATAGAATAACGGGAATGTTTGAAATGAATAGTGGGAGCCATGGGCAGGTGGCAGTCACTGCGGGTTCGTGACAGTTAGCGAGTAAACAGTTCGCCATTTCAGTAATTACGGATCAGTGGAACGCACAACAGCGTGTGTTAGCCATAAAAATGTTTTATAACAACAATAATAGTTTGGTAGCGGCGCAGAGGGAGTTTCGAAGTTTTTATAATTTAGGACGTCATGATGCCGTTCCGAGGAAACACGCAATAAAATGTTGGATTAATAACTTTGAAGAGACTGAATCTGCCCTCAAGAAGAAACCAACAGGACTACCAAGAAGTGTGCGTTCTTCGCCAAACATTAATGTTGTACACGAGTCTGTCTCACGGAGCCCGCGGCGTTCAATTCATAAGCAAGCAGCAGTAGTTGGTTCAAACGGTTCAAATGGCTCTGAGCACTATGGGACTTAACATCTGAGGTCCGCAGTCCCCTAGAACTTAGAACTAATTAAACCTAACCAACCTAAGGACATCACACACATCCACGCCCGAGGCAGGATTCGAACCTGCGACTGTAGCGGTTGCGCGGATCCAGACTGGAGCGCCTAGAACCGCTCGGCCACAACGGCCGGCAGCAGTGGTTGGAATGTCCTGGGAGAGTGTAAGGATGAAATTTTAAATCAAGATGAAGAATTCTGCAAATAAACTACAGATGGTGCAACAATTGAAGGACAACGATTACCGGTAACGATTAGGATTCTGTCAACAAATGATAACAAAAATAAACAATGACCTTGAATTTCTAAACAAGTTGTGGATGTCAGATGAGGCACATTTTCATCTCACAGGTTATGTGAATAAACATACCTACTGTTACTAGTCAAATTATTGGGCAAACATAAATCCTAATGACGTTCGTGAGCGCCATTTATACGCTAGTAAATGACAGTATGGCGTGGTGTTTCATCACATGGGATTATCGGACCGTATTTTTTCGCAAATGAATAGGGAAACACAATAACTTTCAGTGCTGATCTTTACGTGGAGATATTATGAACTTACGTTACATCTGCATTGAACACCTTTCCAAACGTTCAAGAAACCTGGTTTCAATAGGACAGAGCTACATCACACACTGCACGACAGTCAGTGGCATATGTGCGAGAATTGTTTGACAACCCTGTGATCTCACGATTCGGTAACATTCCCTGGCCCCCTAGATCGCCAGATTTATCCGCTTGTGAATTTTTCTTGTGGGGCTACCTGAAGAGTAAAGTCTACACGACTCGACCCAGAAGCCTGGATGAGTTAAAACAAAGAATTCGGGATGCAATTCACAGTATCCCAGCTGAGATGTTACAGCGGTCAATGAGGAATCTCAACAGCAGATGTCACGAATGTATTCGTACAGGAGGACGCCATCTAAAGGTGTAATTCTTAAAAAATGATAAATGCCGTCAATATTTCGTAAATGGCAAAGTTTTAAGGTTTCATTTACTATGAAAGCTATTTATTTCCATCATCAAATCTAGTTCTATTGGATTGTGGAAATGTTCCCGTTTTTCTGAGTCACACTGTACTTGCATAGAATGAACACAACTTAACCTGCTCTGTCGCTGATGTAGTGAAAAATATTAGACTGTTTGAAGACTGCCTACACTTTCTTTTACATTGGGTTTTGTGGAGCAGTCAGATTTGTAGTTGTCTAGTGCTTTAAGATTACGGAGAAAGTGCATCAAATTGTAAAACTGGGATCTGGCTAGGAAGTAGAACAAGCAAAATTAGAACATTTGAGAGCAGCAGTTGACAGCAGTAATATTAGAAATGGAATAGACATCGTGACCATGGTCAAACCTGACAGATAAGGTTCAAGAGATGCAGCAAGTGTGCTAGCTTTGCACTAGATGCTACCAACAGAACAACTCCTCTGGAGTCTGTAGACACAATGTGCTGACAACCCAGTAAGTTCAGGAAGACTGACAATACAAGAAAAAAAAGCAAGCCAAGATTAGTACTAGTCAGAGGGTTACAAAGGCCAAGAATCTCCTTCAGATAGGGAGTAACCTTGGTAGAGCAGTGTCAAAAGTAACCAAGAACTCCCCGGGTAGAAAATACAGTTAAATTTGTGGGAAAGTTATGGTCAAATGCAAATACTTTAGAAGTAAGAGAGACTATTCAGCCAAAAGCCAAAGTGTTCTTATTGACTGACAGACTAAAAAAAAGGAAGAAAAGTTGCTGGATTTTGGAGTAATTCTTATTCGAGCTAGAGTACAAATACACGAAGAAACGCGAGCGCACATGCACACATATGATACATTAATACATTTATTTGCACTATGTACTCTAAATAATTGAGTTGTGTGTAACTCTGAATGCTGTAGGTTGATCTGTGGTGATGAGTTATATACAATTAGAGTAATGTTCTCGATAGCAAAAAAAAAAAAAAAAATGATGTTGAGTGATGATTCACATACGTATGTCTCTGAATATTAATAATACTTGATCACATCATCTTACTTTGATGTAATGTTACTCACTGCAGTCGTCCACACTAATGTCAAAAAATCTGTAGAGACACTCAAACTTGGTGAGGTCTGAATTGACGCTGCTATAGAAAGGTGTGCCTGCCAACCACTGTCTCAAGCAGTGAGGTCATGTGGGTTCCACATGCTCTGGTGGCATGTACGCGTGGCGCTACTTCTCGGAGTGCTACTCCTCAGAGAACAGCGAGTGGAGGAAAGCAATCTCGGCTGGTGGCCCACCGGTGGGAGATTCAAAAGTATTGTCTCTTGTGTAGCTGTGAGTGGTGTGCCAGGTGCGGCTGATGGAGATGCTGTTGATACTGCAAGGTAAATGTTTCTGTAAGACAGAGCTGTGTAACAGCCATATACATCATTACAACAATTAGTGGAGAAACAAAACCTGTGGCAGGGACAGTATCAAGAAAACCAGTCATTATACATTTGGGCTTTTCCATCAAACCATTATAAACTTGTTAGTAAGGAAAATGAGATCATATCCATACAGGACACTGAAAAATGTAAAGGTATTCTACAAATTTGCCATACATAAAAGAACATCATCTAGAAGCCACAGAAACAGAACAGATGCATGTACGTTGTTCAGTCACATTACAGTGACCACCTATCAGAAGCCAGAATAGCCACATTTTGCAGCATAGACCACTATGACATGTGATGTAAGAGAGGACAGGGTTATGGAGCAATGCCAACTACAGTGCCATCAGCAGCTGTGCTAGTTTTCTCAGTTGAGTATCCAGGGTGTGAACAGTCCGATCAAGGTGGTTCCACAGATTCTTGAGTGAATTTAAATACAGGGAGTTTGGTGTCCAGGAGTGTATGGAAAACTCATCCTGGTGCCCTTCAAACACAGATATACACTATAAGCGGTGTGACATATTGCATTGTCTTGCTGCTAGATGCCATTGTGCTGAGGAAAAGCAAACTGCATTTTGTGAACATGGTACATGAGGATAAATCCACACTTACATTCCATTGTGCCTTGCCACAAAAACTTTCCTCAGACCATAACACCGTTGCAGGTTGTTTGAGTTCAT
This sequence comes from Schistocerca serialis cubense, assembly GCF_023864345.2. Taxonomy (NCBI): domain Eukaryota; kingdom Metazoa; phylum Arthropoda; class Insecta; order Orthoptera; family Acrididae; genus Schistocerca; species Schistocerca serialis. The sequence continues at coordinate 447,776,612 of NC_064646.1, read as the reverse complement.
ATGTTTTATGCCATACACGCCAATGCCCATCTGTCAGATGGAGCATAAAACAAGATTCATCTAAAAGATCCAGCTTTCAGTCACTCGGTAGACATCTAGTTGCGGTACTGGCATGCAAATTCCACCCTTGTCGCCGATGAACAGCATTCAGCATGGGTGCATGAACCAACAGCTCGCTGCAGAGGCTCATTCGCAGCAACATTCACTGAATGACTGTTGAGGAGACACAGTTGGTGGCCCCTTGGTTCATCTAGGTGGTCAGTTGCACAACAGTTGTATGACTATTCAACTGTATACATCTGCGCAGCCGTCATTCACCTCTGTCATCTATGGTCTACGGTGTATCACAGTTGCCTCTATCCCAGTTTTAGACAGAGCCATGTTACCATGCATGGTATATTTTGCCCACACTGGCATATGAACAGCTTACAAACTTACCCAGTTCAGAAATGTTTCCACCCAAGACCCAAAAGGCAATGACGATAGCCACACGGGATTAACCGAGCGGTCTAGGGTGCTGCAGTCATGGAATGTGCGGCTTGTCCCGGTGGAGGTTCGAGTCCTCCCTTGGGCATGGGTGTGTGTTTTTGTCCTTATGATAATTAAGGTTATATAGTGTGTGAGCTTAGTGACTGATGACCTTAGCACTTAAGTCCCATAAGATTTCACACACATTTGAACATTTAAACATTTTTGCAATGACGATATTCCTTGGATGCCAGATAAATCACTTAGTTTCTGCATTATGACAATGGCTGTACTCTTTATCGTGTGCCCCGAGATGCTTCATATATCCTCCACTGCTAGTACTGCCACCTGCCATCTGTGAGTGGTTATTGTATGTTGACATCTAACGTAGTTGGTGATCTTATTAATGTAGATCATGTAGATGGACACTAATTTATACTACATTACTATGGTCATAATATGAGGAAAGAGTCATATACATAAAATAGGTGGTATGAAGTCCTACTGTCCCAGGCCTCAGACCTCGGTGGATTCTGTATAGAACAACTCTTTAGTGCTGCACTTCAGTAGTGGAACTGGTAGCTTAAAGTACAGAAATTCGGGCAGTTTGAACGATGCATCACAATGCATTTCGCATATTTCCCACATTGATTCAAATAATGCCGGTCAACGTTTATGGAATTGCTTTTAAAGGAGGTAGTAGCTAGACTTAAGGATGCACCTTGAAATGCCACTTAGCTCTATGAAGCAGAGGTTTCGGGGTGGGGTTTCTCTTGAGTAAAGCTCTTATGGGCAGCCCTGCAGGCTCTGGTCGTTCAGTCTATGCGTGTCCTACCAACCTCCACACATTTTTCACGATTCGCTGCTTATACCAAAAGATAATGAACAGATTTTCTGAAACTCCGCTGTCGAACCCCTGTCTCTGTATATCTCTGTTATGCTGTGATACGTCATTAATCGACGTTCGGTATTATTGTTTTCGAAGCGTTTTTAGATAGTTGTTTCTGTTCTTCCACTGGCTATTCTATACACTGTTCAAATGAGTTTGGAAATCTCTCTCCAGAGTGCACTAGTACACGGTAACGTAAGTATTACCACCCAGCGAGAGTTTCACGAACAATTACTGGAACAACGCGCGTAATATGTTTCGTTACTTTAGTTTCCTTGATGCTCACGATGTTCGCGGGTAACGTGCGTTATTTTTGCGATTGTTTATCTCTATATGAGGGTACTGACCTCAGTGAAATGAGTTATACTATCTTCTGAGTACCTACAGTGTACCACGAGTTCAAAAATAGCGCAGCATGAATTCAGTGTGCAATTTATGAGGTAAAAATTTGGAACATGCCGACAGGATTTGTGAAGGAACTTGGGCGCCCAGACCAGACTTGTGAATCAGTCAAGAACGAAAACAATATAAATCCAGAAAAGGGTATACACAAAATTTTAGTAGAACAATTTACAATACTTCTGAGTTGTCATGTGTTTGTGAAGTGAGAAATCATTTTTCTGTTCCACTTGCCTTGTGACAAACTGTAGTGACAGCACTTGGACTGAGGATGGTGTCACAACCTTAAAATATTTTCACACAAAGGTGAAAAAAACACAATTCTAGAGAAAAACATTTGAATGGTGTTACTGAATTTTCAACGCTATGGAAGTGAACATTATTTGCCAACTATAAAGTGCTTACCGCCTTAACATAAAGGAATACAATGAAAATGTCTAAAAACGGTATATCTTGAGTGAACTGATAGACTGCATTAAATTTTACTGCAAATTCGAGCTACCTTTAAGGGGCCATAATGAAATAGTAAATTCCAAGAACCCAGGCAATATTCGAGGACTACTTATATGATGGCAGAACTTCCGGCGTCTTGAAGCACCACATCGAACAATCGGGAAACCGTGTTTTCTTATACATTTCCAAAAAAATCCAACTGAACTGTTGAAATCAATTTATGAGATATGCCTAAATCTGATCAGGACTGAACTGTGGAAGACAAATTTCCTTCCTGTCGAAGTTGACGAAACCACTGACTGAAGATTTGTCACTACTGGTCGTCATAGTTCGGTATGAGTTGCTGGGAAAAATTAACGAAAGATTTATTTCCTTTGTATGCGCAAAAAGTCACACTGCAGAAGATGTAACTGCAGTCGTTCTGAGCGAGCTAGAAAAACGAACATAAACGAAATACATGAGAAACTGATTGCTCAGTGTTACGACAGCGCAATTGTTATGAGTGGCCTCAAAAGTGGAGTTCAAATCAGAATTACAGAGGTGTATAAAAATGTTCACTTCATTCAGTGTTATACATATGAGTTAAATTTAATTGTTGAACGTCGTGTGACAGGCAGTAAACAAGTGCGGATCTTCTTCAGCAACTTGAAGGAATTTATTCCTGTTTTCCTAGTCTGTTAAACGCACAACTGTTCTTGATGAGGTAGTGAAGAAACGTATTCCTATTTGCCCTCAGTCCATCAGAAGGAATTTCAAATACGGAGCATAACAACTATACACAAATACCAAAAGGAAATTGTTGAGTGCACAGAAAAAAATCGTTGATGATGATAGTAATGATTACAAGACAATAAGCAAGGTCATGGGACTCAAGGGTTTCCTGCAAGACGGAGATTTCCTCTTCTGACTTCATTTACTTTTTAATAAAGTCATGCCTCATTGTGGCATTCTCTTCAACCAATTCCAGCAAGGAATATTGGTACAGTGAAAAGTGTTGAATACGTATCTCAGTTGGCAGCTTCTGTTCAGCATGTTAGGGCCTGGCTGTACACTGATGATCACTGGGAATGGGACCGCTAAGGCCGCGTCTTGTCTCAGATCAGCCATTGACGGTTCAAAGAGTTGTGTAATTGACAAGTGATATTTAAAATTGAATCATTGTTTTCCCACATAAAATTGTTTTCTCAGAAAAACAACTGAATATAGCTGTCAATTTGTTTAAATTACAGTGTTTAGACTTACGTTATGAACTAAATGTACTATACATCCGAAATGTAAGCGCGAGGTGCTTTGACTTGGTTGAATTTTCATTATGAAAACAATTCGGCAAAAGCGTTTCCTGAAAGTGTTAATCTTCTGCAGATAATAGTAACCTTTTCAATGACAACATGAGAGGCAGAATGCTCTCCCTGCTTTGCTTCGGCTAAAGTTTACAATGAGCCGCGCACACGCAGATGTTGGCAACGCCTATGCACGTATGGTTACGAGCGAACGTGTTATTACTTTCGACAATAAAAACTGATCACGTGTCTTCACCCATCCATCTCTCCAGTACCATGATTTAATGAAAACACAAGTCATTTGAAACACTGATTCACAGTTCAGTTGTTGCGCCATGCTAGATTTCCCTGACGGCCCTCTGTAAAGTTTTCTGCTGCTTCTCTACATCAAAGCGCCATACTATAAATGAGGACAGACGTTGTGCATTTGTGATGTGTTCTCACGAAAAGGAAATGAAATCTCAATGAAATAGTTATAGGTCATTTTGCGACGCAGAAGGGATCTGATTTCATCTACAAACAAATGAATTAAGATAAGCAGAAGTGCATTAATAGTTGATAAGAAGCAATTCATATGTTGTAACTATCAGTTTGGATTACGAAATTAAGTGCATAAAAAGGGTAGTGATATGTCTAACCTACAGATTTTATGTTGGAGCTAGCTTTTGATGTTATTTATTAGTTGATTATGAAACGGAAAGAAGATACAGTATGTAAACGTTTGGCTGGAGTGTGATATTCTCCCCCCTGAAATCTTCGTTGTGGTGACATGCAGATCTGTAGCGTAGGCCTACGTCTAGGTTAGTTCCAATCGATTAATTTTGCGTCCTTCTCCGGTACGGAAACCACCAACCGCGTCTAAAACAGCTGCTATCACTCGAGAGAGCAGCAATGCCGTAACACAGCAGAAAGCGTGACCAAATTTGCACCTGGTGCGATGGTCTAGTGACAGAGCATTTAGCTGGAAGCAGAGAAGTTGCTGGATCGATTCCTGGCTTTTCCACTCTGCTTTTTAACCTAGCGTCCAACTCTCAATGATGTAGAGGTTCGCCAGAAACGAAACATGGCTCAGATTACATGTTACACTGTAGCTCCCATTTCCTCAGTTAGATAACTGGTTAGGAATATGCGAGTCACCTGAGTGACATCCAACTGACTGTAGTCGTTTCAGAACAGCTACATAGCGGAAAACATCTGATTCCAAAACTTTTCAATTATTTTTGCGTAGATTAAATGCAGCATGGGATGCAATTTTACTTCATATAAAGAACGTTTTGCAGCAGCACAACAAAATGTCTCAACTTCTAGCTATCAGATTTCTTTGAATCAAACCTAGATGGGGACACGATTTTTGTATGGCATGGTTAACAATTGTGTCATGAAAAGTCCACGACAAAGAATTGCCTCAATGTGTCTCAGAACAGAGTCACAGTATATGTTATGCATCACAAGAGGAGTACTGTAATATGAGTCAAACATGTAAATAGTGTGTGTTTTTTCCTACTTTTTCTCTTATTTCCACCACCTCTGCCAACCTCTGACACATACTGAATAACACATACACACACACACACACACACTAACCCATGAGATCTCACTACAAAAGGTAACCTGGTGTGGACACCATCCACGCCTTGAGACAGCTTTCTTGGCGTGCATTGCTTGTATCACGTAAACTATGTATGAATGTGATGATATTCAGTTAATTAACGTTGTTCTCTGCATTTTATTCATGGCGCCCAAACAAAATACGCTATGACATGCAAGCTGTCTGGTTGTAGATACTTAATGCTCTCGGTGGAAAGCTGGGCTGGATCGCTAGTACTCAATAAGGTGAAAGGTAGCACAAACAAATGCTCACAAGGCAAGATACTGATTTCCCAGACGACTGTAGCAGTGAGACAGAAAGTACTAGTAGCCACTGATTTAGTTTCATATCACCTAACAGTAGCAAAAATGTGCACAAAAAATGGTCCATCGAAAGCAGATTCAATAAATTTAGCAACACAGTATATATTTCACCTCCAGAAACCAGCTTAACATTTGTTAGAGAATTCGCAAATATCATTAGGTCACTAAAATTGTTAAGTCACTAAAAACTGGTTCTAAAGGTTCAGTTTTGATTTCTGTATTTTTCCATCTTATATCTCCTGAACTAATTAACTTCGTATAAAACTAATTGCATCAGAACGTTCGTGATCGACTGTGTTTCAGTGCTGACTGTCCTCAGTTACCTACAAATGTGGTTTGGTCTGCGGGGAGCCGTATTGTAGGTTCAGTAATTTAGAAGTCTAGAGATTTTGGTCGTTTCTATTGGGTACTCTGTCTCCTAATAACTGATATCTTGCATTCAGGTCAGTTAACAGCATAAATATGTCTTTGGTGATTAGGTATCTCAGCAGGAGAGCTAGGAAGCGATAATCGAGCAGATTGTAGAGGCATACTACTTTGATTACTAGTGCATTTTCGCCCCTCGGCTGTATCATTACCATTACCGTGTCACTTAGTTGTGCTGGGAGTGGTATTTTCTAATGCGTCAAACCGTCTTCAGCCCGAAAAAAGCGCATCAATTGTTTGTATAGCGTCAACTACCTATAGATTTTTATTCGCTAGGAGAATGAAGTGTTTGTTAATTTGTTTATATAGTTGTCTTATATTTTTGTGTTAAATTTTTGTAGATATGTCACACCTGATGGTCGAGAAAAGCTGTGTCCTGTCAAGTCAGCGAGTTTGCAACGCCCAGCCGACTGCTGAATCGCGGCGTGCGGCAAAGATAACAACTACTATGCAGCTGACCACTATAGACGTTTTCTGGCGATTTCTAAGAATAAACACTTATTGCTAAGGAGAGAATTAGCTTGATGTGTTTGTTCGCACAGAATGGTTCCTGGCTTGTTCTTTAAGGCGGACACACAAGTAACTTCATCCTTGAAAAGCACGCTTCCACAACTGTAATATTGTGTTTCTGACCTGACTTATGGTACAGTACAACCTTTGGAAAGAATGTAATTTAAAAAGCCAAATGAAAATTAAATCAATGCAGATCACTGACAAATGCTTGCACAAACCTCCGTATTCTCGGTACACACACTCAAGCATACACACGCTTGAACGCTTGCACAAGCATGCATAATCGAAATTCGATGAAGCATCAAACTGTCTGTACATTCCTCATGTTTGCGCACATTTATCCTACACACTGTCAAGCACGCTTGCGCAAACACGCTTGTCCAAGGGTGCTTATCAAGTATGTAGTTAAATGTTGGGCCGCCTTGAAAATTTCAGTTGTAATATCCGAGTATTGCTCGAATAGCGAGCCTCGAGATAGATTCTCTCAAGAGGGTGATGAGATCGGCTCACACATATGATACGTTGAATTAGTCTGCAACAGGGATATAACTCAAGTGTATTCAAAGGAGTTATTTCGAGATATTTTGAGAAGATTATCGGCTTGTGTAGAAAATGATAATTCGCTGATTTTGGTAGTGTGTAGACTCGTCAGGTATAGGAAAACTCCGATCTACTAATGTGAGAGATTAGTTTCTCTCATCTATGATTAATGGAGCGTTGTACTGCTAAATAGCCACGCGTTTGTGAACGAACCGTGTTTCAATATTTCTAGGAGATTTTCCTGTTGATGGCGTATGTGAAGAGACGTGTTCAAGCGAAGCTGCTTAGTTATTTTGTGGCTGAAGATTAAAGCACACGCTAAGGAATAGTAGCGTTGCATTGTATTGAATTATTGTGGTTTATACGTGTACGCAAGTACTGAGGAATAGTGACTTGGTTAGGATTTATTGTGACTTCGGCGTGAGCGTCCTAGTGTACTAAAGTCCGGAAATCTTGTTGCATGCACTGGATGTGCAGTCTACATTAAAGAGAACGGTCGTCAAACATAATAGTTACTTACTGGGAAATAATCTGAAGTTTACTGAGAATCTGATAGCTTTTACCTCTTGTCCCTAACCGACAAATCAAGAACCATTTATTAGAGATCACGCTAATACTCTCTATAAGAGATCATCGAGTGCTGGGGTTTGAGTCAACGCCTGTAGTGTTTGAGCTATGTTTAATTATTTAAAGTTCATATAGCTGAAAAGTGGCGGAGACATTTAGCTTTTTGTTTTATTTTATTTTTTAATTACTTTTCCACTTAGTGGGGTTTGGAACAGAACCCAGCACTCGTAAAGTAAAATGCCGACTTTTACCTGTAAACAATTAATTGCAGGAAATAAAGACTCGTCGGTTGTAAACCGAGAAAATCAGTACCTGAGTTGTCCTTTATCCTCAAACTATTACAAAAAAAATCAAAGTCTTATCTCAAAGCAGACTAATATCTCGAAAGTATCTTTTCAGAATAAAGTAAATCCAAAGGCCAAAAAAGTAAAAGACTGTGATAACAGTAAAAGCAAAGCTCAAAGAAAGTAAAAAGAAGGATAGTATTTTTCAGCTAATAACTTGCGATGGAAAGTAAGATAATTAATCTTTATTTAGACAAGAAAAGTAAGTTTACATTTTACTGAAAAGTGATTAATTATAACTGAAAAGTTATTCCGTTTAATTCTGAAAGGTTGAGATTAACGAATAGTTTATTATGATAAAATTTAAATAGAGTCAAAGATATTGTTGTAGCAAGGCACTACTTATAGAGATTATCGTGGCCTGACAACGAGAGATAAACAATATTAAATTGTATCTTTGGCCTATGAACATATTCGCCAATTCTCGGAAAAATATATAACGTTCACACTGAGTGTATATACAATTACTCGTCGACGCCTTAGAAGAGGAACCACTAAAAGCGGTAATGGATCTATATGACGTATTGATCAGTGATACGCTAAAGCTATCGTTTCTGGTATCTATGTTGTTGAGAAAGTGTTTAGTTGCGTTGTCAAGAGTACATAGAGTAAGGTTCACCATAGGTTTCTGTTACTGGCTCACCCCCAGAACTGAGCCAAGTTATCCAGAACTCACTTATCATCTACTATTCTCCTACTTTTCAGGTTTACCTCACTTATTTTCATTTAAAAAACTTTTTTCCTTACAAATGGTGAATGTAAGAAAAAAATATTTTTTTTTATAAAAGGAGCATGTAAGAAAAAATAAATGAATTGGTTAATGAAGGTAAATAAGATTATTCGTTCTTCCCAATTCTTTTTTCATGGGCAGCAATAAGATTTCTACTGCAAACTTTTTTGAGACAAGTCTTGTTTGTAGTTCTACCACATTCGCATATAACTTTAATTTTCTGGTAATAAAATACACATTCGTTTCAAATATTTCGATACCCATCTTTTCAGTGTATATCTTTACTATATTCTGTAAAATGTTTTATGCATACATTGACTACTCTGCTTGTGACAGCAAAAGCAGCGACAGAGAAGCAGTCTTCGGACTGCATCCTGTCTTCAGACTGACGACTGCCAGAGTAGTCTTTAGACTGCATCTGCGTCTTGATATTGTCCATTTAAAGATTATAAAATCTAATCGGACCTTTATAAAATTCACAGAGAGAATTCTAAATCGTATTTTGTACAAAATACTCACAGAGTGCATTCTAGATCATGACATTCTTTATTTTTAATTTTAAGTTTCTTCATTATTTTATATCTCAATTTCATTTGCCCTACTTCAACTAACAAAAATTCCAATCAGTAATCAATTTTGAATATATATCTGGTAAAATAATCTTAAACTCGTTATTAAGTTCCATACAAATTTTTCCTATCTACTGTTTAAATATATAATGTTATATGAATCATTTACTTCTAGCTCGTTTATTTTTTTAAACTCTGTAGTGCTGCTAACGTTGTCAAGATTCTTCAGAAAGGCTTCGATTTATACAGAAAAAAATTTTAATAGGGAAAAGATTATTTCTCTTTCTTAAATAATAGCTTAAGAAACTGGAAACACTCAGTAAAACAGGTAATCATTTTTCTGTTCTCTCATCCATTATTATTACAATTATAACAGCAGATATATTTTAAAAAGTGGTTATGAAGACGATGTCAATAATGGTTAATGTCTGCACAATAATGTACCTATTTTAGTTTCCAAAACACATCTTCTGTCATCACGAGTACTCAATGATTTCTTGTTACCTCAACAGTGTAGATTTCATGCTGTTCACTTACAATTATATTGATTTTTCTGTATTGTTCTCTATTGTGAAATAAACCATGTTTGTAATCTTCTATACTTATTCTGTTTTTAACAACACATTTCTTAACTCATTTAGATTTTTTCCTCTATTTTATCACCAACTTTCTAAGCATTTATCTTTGATCTCAAACCACAGAATTCTTTAGTTATTTCCCTATTACATTGATCTTCCATTTTTCCTAAAACTTTCTTATTTACTTGTGGCATTCTATATATATTATCTGCTGGATAACCACTTGTATCAAAGAAATCAAACATTGGTTACATGTCTTCATAAAAATCATAAGGTTGTATATTGCAGGTATAGCTGACTGTATCTTCATAACACAACTCAATATTTTTCCCATATTTTGGTTTCATTACTTTATAGTGAAAATCATACATTAGTTGTTTAGATACACCAAATATACTCATGCCAACATAGATATTGGGCTGATTGATTTGAATGGACGTGAATCTGCTTAGGACTTTAGTATCTGCTGAGTGGTCAAAACACGGTCCAGTTGCACTAACTCAGGTTGTTCTTTCCTACACAGGTTGCAGAAGGTGGTGGATATGTCTTTCTCTGATTTCTGCTCACTTCCGACTTAAACTGGAATGATCACATGTGCAAAGCTGTAGAAATGGGTTCAGTTGCAAGATGCTTAGGGACTGACTAAAGCCAGGTTGTAATTTTACTGTAGCAGACAGGTTCGAGGATGGTGACTCATTGTGAGATATGAGAGTGCCAGAAATATGATTGAGTAGTGGTTGTAATCATTAAAGGAACTGTCAATAGGATCCAACTCTCGTATGTTCTTGAATGGGAAGGCCTGATACCATATCATGGACATCGTTTCTAGCCTACAGCGTAACACGAGATGTGAGAAGCTAGTGTACATTTTCTTACGACCTAAATCAGCACATCATCTACTACTACTACTGTTTGTGTTCGTTCTCAATCAGTCGTCACATATAACTCATTGGATATATTACAGGACCTCTGATATGATATCGAGACAGAAAGCGCTACAAATTCTATAGAATTATCTAGCTGGTGCTGTGTGAGGGAGTCGCAAACACCGCTTACATACCACATTCCTTAGCCAAATCACTTTCAAAATGCGGTAATTTTATCACGAGGTTGCATCACGGGCTACATGTTCCTCTGATAATACACATTCCTATAATCACTGTCATGGTATTTGTCTGGAAAAAACCACCTCATTCAGAGGTAATGTCGTACCTCGATTTGTAAAGGTGGTATAGCTTTTAACATGGATACTTGCATGCAGCTGTAGAACCAAGACCGTTTATGATGGTAACATACAGTAGTTGTTGCGATCGTTTTTTTTCTAACATTTGGACGATTATGTCTCTCTTTCTAAGACAAAGTGGTGGCATTCGCAAGAAAAACCTAAGAGACATGGCCACCCATCGTTGATTTTCGGTCACTATTATTTTACATCATGTGGAATCATTTATTGGTCAAGTATTCTACGTAGTAGTAGTGAGGGGTGCATGATATGTTCACATTTGAACATTGGGCTTATAATGTATGTGTTTGTGTTCCGACATGTGTAAAGGAGATGGCTATGTCCAGTCATAAGGAAAGTACAGATATTTCCCTTTCCAGAGTCATAGCCTTCAGCATGGCGTATTTCCGATACTTCGCTCATTGTCGAATGCGATTCAATTGAGGCCGCAATCGTAACGTTTAATGGTAAGTATAATGATAAAATATATATGTGACCATGTTTCTGGAATGATTCCATGTATGCATGGCCTGTGGTGGGAATGATTCACGTTTCCTGTTAATGGCAGCAGCCATCCGAATGCAGAGGCCTGTTGGAGTGTAGGAATGTAGCTGAGTTAACTTTGTCGTTGTCTAGACGACCGAATAACGAACTAAAACTTGTTGGGCGGCTTTCGTGATCAAGTGGAAATTTGAGAAGATTGTGTACAGAGGTGCGTTTGCACTGGACCATTATTCCCTCCTATGTAAATCGTCCAGTTCAGTGTTTCTGCACATTTTACGCCTTTATTTAGTTGTGATGTGTGCATCTAGCATATAGAAGACGCGTTTGCCTGTTCTCTAGACATGGAAAAAACCTTAGTTGGCTTGTAAATTATAGGAATGATTTGGAATCTGTTACATCACCGACACCGGTATTTGAGAGTGCAGATATCAGTTTCCTCTATTTGTTTCTAGTTACTCAGTGGTTTATAGCATGCTGCACCTTGCTAAAGTTTGGGGTTTGTAGAGAAATAATTTCCAGTCTATATCTTGGGAATTACGTTGCGCTAGCGATCGGTAGGATGCTGCCTACTGCTTGATATCAAGAAGTACCACGTAAATGGTATAATATTGTGGCAAGCCATGCGAAAATACATCTGTTCTAGTAATCCCCGAGTCTGGAGATGTGTGTAGAAAAGCGAGCAAGCAAGAAAGCAGGTTTGGAGCAGAAGTAGTAACGCGTTTCTGCCAAGGGGAGACGATCCCGAATTTGCAGAACAGTTTTGAGAGCAACTTCAGTCCGCTGAGGGTGCACTGACGTAAAAGGGATGATTTTGGATGGTGGAGGATATGAACTGTATGTTTACTACATCGACACGGTAGGCGGCGATATATTGCTGGGTTGGAGATCGGTTTCACACTCTAATATTCAAGATCCTGCCCTCAGTGGGAGAGCAGTGTAATTGAATAAGAGTCTTTCCATATTTGACGATATATATGGTACTTTGCGAGGTTTAGTTTTTGGTGCAATATGGTGATCAGTGTAAAATAGTTTATTGCCACTGAATGTCACATCTGTAGAAAGAAAGAAAAGGCAGATGGTGCAGCCCTAGGACTAAAGAGCATCGCAACATATAGCTGGTGTGAGTGTAGGCATACTATAATTCTTTTGGGTGCTGTACAGATATAAAAGATAAATGCACTGTTTGTGTAAAATGTGTATATATTGTATTCTAAGTTACTGTGGCTTACGTTGTGTAAAATGTGTATACATTGCATTGTAAAGTTACTATGATTTATGTTGTGGCATGACTAGAGAGAATGACTGTGTGTCCTATCATGAGGGATGTATAGATTCAGCACATCGATAACTGTGAGGGTATAAGAGAGATTTTTTACCTGAAAAATTATGTGCACTATAGACACTGAGATTCATTCCAGAAGCAGAGTTGTCAAGAGGAGACCTTACCTGTACATCGACTGGTGTCAGACTGTAGCAGCAATCGTAATATTTAGTTGTATTTACACTGGTAAATATCTTCCTGGCTTCCAATATTCTTGTGAGTCTCCTGTGTATTTGATGATCTGTAGACAACTTTGCAGACTTAACTGTCAATACAATTTCGCGATCTGAGCAAAATAATTTTACTGCTGAAAGTCCCGTATGCAGAAAGAAAGAAAAGGTGGATAGTGCTTCAATATTGGTGGCATCAGTAATTCGGCGAGAAAACTCCAATAAGAGCCAATCATAATGTTCGATTCATTCACATCCTTTGTGCTGGGATATAGGAACCTCTACATAGCGGAGGGAATGTATGTGTGTGTTGAAGGCAGGAAGGGTAACACGTGATGGACTGGGTACCACATTAAGTCTGCGAGGAAGACTGCATTCGACGTTATTCTGCGTTATTTTCGTAAACAGATTCTTTTTGGGTAAGAATTTTCGTGCATACAAGGTGAGACGTCAAGAAAGCGATAGTTAACTATTTCTTAGGACACTATACAATTTCCACAAGGTCAACTCAGTTCTTATTTTCTACATAGTCAAGTGACATGAGTATAAGATTGAGAACCTTGTTAGATGCGCTTGCAAAGGTTTGTAGCTATGCACTGCACTTTGCAGTGTTGCGTCAGTCACACTGCACATTTAACTACGGTTAGACATATCTGTAATGTCGCGCTAGGAACAAACTGCCCTGTGCTACTCTGTCATCAACAGTAGAGACACATACTGCCCGGAGGTGTCTCACATATGGGGGCTGCGTGAGTGCGCCTTGGAGATCTGTGACGTCAGTATAACAGTGTATACTCGAAAATAGAGGCAACTTTCACCTGCGTCCAGCAGCAGCTCATGGCTGTGAGGGCGCACGCGTCCTGTCGCGTCACCAATGGTGCCTAGGTGAGGACGTATTTCGATAGGAATTTCTCAGGTACCAAGTATGAAGGGGATGTCGCCGTCTCATGCTTGAGGACAGCTGTACATGGTTGGACAGCTGATGGCCATGTCACTTCGCGGGGGCTGTCGCTAGCTTCCTGTGCACTCACTGGACAGGAAATGGCAGAGGGTGTCTGCGGGTGTTGACTGCGTGTCTCTTACATTATTTTGCGAACAGGTCTGTAAGCTGGACTATGCATTATTTGCACAGTTTACGAGTACTGAACGTGTCTACACATCACTGTGCTGCATTATTTAGTAGGAATCTGCAAGTCTATACTGAAATTATTTCGGTAAATTAGGAGTTTTTTGCATGTCTGGAGAGTGTTATTTAGAAGTAGTTCACAGATCTGCAGACTGTGTACTGTAACCCCAAGTGCATCAGGGCGAGTGTTTTGTGTCAGTGTGATAAATATACTCGATCCCTAAATAACATGTTCCGAAATAGATAGAGAACACTCCTTCCTCACTCTCCCCAGCAGCTCAGCGCAGGCTGAGTTATTTTCACGCCATTTTCCCCTCCAGACCACCATCTTGGATTACGTCACAGGAGGGATAACAGCACACTCTGTTACTAGGTCAATTGGAGTCTAGATCTCATGGTGAAGACACTTCCTGCAAAATAAAGACTCATGTCCAGCACAGGCAGAGTCGTTTTCTGGCCATTTCTCCCACCATCTTGGATTACACCATGAAATGGCGGACAGCACTCTCTGGTGGTGGTAATGAGTACTAGGTCTGGTCCTCATGGTAAATACACTGTTTCCCGCCATCTTGGATAATGGTACTTGTGTCATCAGCTGACATTACATCAGCTGACATTACAGTGGCCATCTTGGATTATGTCATGGAACAGACAACAGTGCCCTCTGCTCATGGTGCTGTGTACTAGGTCAATATGAGTCCAGACCTTGTAGTGAACACACTGGATAGCTGTGCTGAATTAAATTGCTTATATAAAGACTGGTGCATGCAAAATAAAGAATTATTTCCAGCACTGGTCGAGTTCTTTCCCCATGAATCCTTAGGAGGAGGTGGCGGGTGGGTGACTGAGGTTAGTCCAAGTGTCCTTTCTTTCGCGCCACTTTCTTAGCTTAGTAGAAATACGTGAATTGACCTTTCTTTACTGCCAAAATTCAAATTTGGCGCCAGTTCATAGGAAGAGGTGGCTGTCAGGTGACTTAGGTTAGTGGAGGTAGCCCAAGTGACCTTACTTTCCCATCATCTCCTTAGGTGTGATGCATTATCCTGTTGGAATTTGAACTTCCCGCCATTTTTCTGGGGGGGCATAGTACTTTCCTGCCAAAAGCAGCCATCTTGGATGTCGTCATCGTCGCCATCTTGGATGACGCCATCGGTGCCATCATTGATGATGCCCTTGCCGCCAACTTGGATGACATCATCGACACCATCTTGGATAACGGTACTTTGCGCCACAACAATGTTGTTCCAATACTTCCACTGTCTTCTTTTTCCCAATGTTGGCAGCGCCAGTGACCTAACAGTTGTGATACAGTAATTACATTATGAAAATAAGCGTTGCATTCCTTGCTATGAAGTAGTTATGCACTTGTAGACGATGGCCACGATAATGAGTTTTCACGAATTAGTATTAGTTCAGTGTAAACCTAAACTGTAACAAATGATCGGTAAGAGAGGCGCTTGGTGTACTAGTCGCACGCACAATGTCGATTGGCAGAGCGCCATACCTGGATTACATCAGCGTTTCCTCTCACACGTTTCCCCACACGTAGCGACAAATGTAAGAAGTGACCTGTTTACCTATGGTCCTCGGTTACGATGAATGAAATAAGACGAAAAGGAAGTGCAAATGCCGGCGAGAGAATGGCAGGTCGAGGGGAGAAGATTTCCACTATTCTTAGGAAATGAACGCTGTTCACAGGCCGCACTAAACATTTGATGTGCTTGTTCTGCGCCCTAAGTTTCAAGAAATTGAGCAGCGCTTTTATTTGAATAACTTAACTCATTTTCTTCGAAGGATGCAAATCAACACACTAAAAATACAATGCTATTACCAATGCAAAAACCAAAATGTGCAGTGCAGTGTTAGATCGTGAATATTGGCTACAGTTGTGAGGCCCACGAAACTGACTGATATCTATTACTATAAGAACTATGGGGCAGAGGGCTACACAGAAAGTAAGCACCCTATAGTTACTACCTTCTTGCAGTCGTAACCGCCGAAGATCCGACACATGTAGCGGAAGCTATTTTATCTCCAACACTGACATTAAATCGTATATACATAAAAAAGAAAAACACATCAGTTTACCCCATTTTGAATTTAATTAATGGGGCAAAATTAAGAGTCGCTCGAAGACTGGTACTCTTATTGAAAAACCTGTACATGTTGAATTTGAGAAGAAATGAAAGGAAAAGGCAGTGCCAAATGAATCCACTGGCAAATTTATTATGCTTCTATATTCAAACACATAGAAAATAAAAATATTTATGCAAACATCATATAAGCTACGAAGCTTTGGCAACAATAAGAACAATTATAGAATAAACATTTTTGTCTTTGATGTAACAGTCATTGTTATTAACACTGTCACTGTTTTGTAACTTAAAACTCGTTAGACATAAAAGGCTATCAAATTCCTTCACATCTATGGCACCATACAAATCGTGAATTTTACCGAAGTTTCTGTGTAATAGTGCTAGTCTCACACGACTGCATTCACTACTTTATATAGTGTTTTCGTTTTTATTAAATTGATTTGGCTGAATGCACGTTTACAATCCGTATTCGAGTGCGGAAGTGAAATAACATCCAACCAAGTATAGACAAATTTTTAAAAGTCATTCCTTGGTCGCCTTCTTCGCAAGCCATCAATTTTGACCAAAAAAAAAAAAAAATATCCACTGAACTTTTTATTTCGCTATCTGCCGGGAGGTTCAAATGGTTCAAATGGTTCTGAGCACTATGGGACTCAACTGCTGAGGTCATTAGTCCCCTAGAACTTAGAACTAGTTAAACCTAACTAACCTAAGGACATCACAAACATCCATGCCCGAGGCAGGATTCGAACCTGCGACCGTTGCGGTCTTTCGGTTCCAGACTGCAGCGCCTTTAACCGCACGGCCACTTCGGCCGGCTGCCGGGAGATCAAACGATGGTAATTGGCGCCACACATCATTGATTATTTGGCATTTGTCAGTGGATACAACACGAGGCAAGGCTTCCATCAACGATAGCAAACTTGCCAGTGTTCCTCTTGTCTTAGCATTGCTTTCGCAGGATTAAGATAAGTCAGTAGTTTAAGAACGGGATACGAAAAATTGAAGCGTTTCTTAATTTCCTTACAGCCTTCCATTAAAAATTCGATGCAAGCTGTTGAAAATTCAACTTGATCTAACGTTTTCCTTGTTTCAACGCCAAAGCACACATTTCCCGGCCGTAAACAATGTGTCTCGTAGCATGGATCTAGTTCGTTCAAATCAGTTTGATAAATATCATCCTTGGACATGTACGATTCTAACAACTCTTGATGGTTTTAGAAATTCTGTCATGGATGTTCGCAACGACTACAGACACTGACTGGAACAGTTCATTCAGCATGGTGAACTTACGTAGAATATAATTCAGAAATGGGTTGAATAGTTTGATTGGAGGGTTGCCGAGAGCATGGCAATCTGTTCAACAGGTAAGAATCTGATTGTCAACATCTGGTCTCTAAAATGCAATTGAATCGCTTATTGCAAAAACCTCCTAAGTCCGCTTTTGGTAAAAACTGAGTTAAAGGCAAGAAATGCATACTTTGCATGTGGCTCCACAAGAGTGTGCATGAAAACAGCCAAAGTCATCGTTTGTTGACGTTCAAACAGCTGTAGGAAGTTAGAGCTGAGTGCAGGAACGTCCGAAGTCCAAGACTTCGGTTATTTTTCTTGTCAACTGTTGTCACTACAGTTAAGTGTGGTACAAATGTACGGAAGAAATTGGCATTGTTGATTTTAGTATTCTTGTGAAAATGGATGAGGTGGTGTGTACCAGCTGTTATGTGAAGGGTGAAACATTCTTTGGAATATCAAAGAAATGTTATGAAGAAAGCTAAAATTCGTGGAGAGAAACGTGAATTATACAGGCAAAGCAATTCCGAAAAAGGTGACAGGAGAAGACTGCAAGTGTCGAAGAAGCTGTTTTGCAGAAGACAGCAATAAAGCTTTAGCAAATTTTCCGAACGTAGAATGCAAGAGTGACCATGACCTTTTTCTGCAAAGACTGATAACAGATAGTGATGTCAAAAAACACCGCCCAAGAAGTGAGAAAAGGTGAAGGCGTGAAAAATCTTTTAGCTACTGTGTCCTCGTTGGAGACAAACGATTTGAGGTACGTAGAAACGTTTTTCTAAGTATTTATGCAGTCACTGATGTGAGAGTTAAAAGAATTCGCAAACTGCTGTTTAGTGGGCAGGCACAGAAAAACGGAAGAGGGAAATGTAAGTGTTAATGCTATGCCGCCAGAGAAAATTGTCAAAATTACAGGTCACAGCAGATCATTCCCCATTAAGGAAAGTCTTTATGGTAGCCGCACTATGCACTACCTTGTTGTGAACTTCCTGTGAAAAAAAGTGCACCAACTTTTTATTGCCAAACATTCTAACTCGCCAGTGAAATACGAGTATTATAATAAGAATTTTCCTGAAAACTTTTCTCTTGCTTTCAGAAGACCTAAAGTAGACACTTGTTGCACCTGCGAAGAGTTGACGTTAAAGATTAAGTGAAAAACACTCAAAGAGGTAGCAAAATGAGCAGTAGAAGATTGTTCATATCCAAAGATCTGAGAAGTTTCATGATGCTCTGAAAGATGGGAAAAGACAGTCAGAGACTAATCCTAGAAATACTGCTTTATGTAACGACTACATGCAAAATGTTCAACTTCCTCGTGTCCCAGTGCAAGATCTGTTCCACTTGCGCCAGTTGTCTGTTGCAGTATTTTGTACACATAATATACATACAAGGTCATATGTTTTTTATCTCTATCACGAATGGAGTGCGAAGAAAGGACCCAATGAAGTTTGTACTTCTCTGTCAAGCTACATCAATGAATATATAGTCCAAGATGTGAAAAACCTACTTCCGTTTTCTGATAACTCCCCGGAAAAGAATAAACACAACACAATGATCTGCCTGCACTTAGTGCTTGTGAAGTTAAACCGATTTGAAAAGACTGAACATTTTTACCCTATCTGCGGACATTCATTCCTGCCATGTGATAGGGTATTTGAGGAAATAGAGACCTTTCAAGAAAGTAGAGAGAATGTACACAATCCATGAATTAATGGAGCTTATAGTAACTGCAATCTGTAATTTCGTCGTGCATTTGGTGGAAATAGTAGACTTCAAGAAGTGTTGGCCATCATTTATAAGAAGACTTGCTTTTCTATTGAAATATCGAAACGTGATATTCCAAGGCCTGACAAGGTACAACTGAATATTTCGAAGTTTCATCATTTCCGTTATAAATCATCACTGTCAAGAGTTGTGGAACCAATGGAATTCATTAATGGGCTTCAGACCAAAACTTCCCCTTGAAATTTGACCAAAGGAAGAAACCACAGTCGACAGATGAAAAGTGTTACAAGGATAAGAAAGTACCTATTGGGGGTGAAGAAAATGGAAGACATTAAACAATGTGTACGATTTGTTCCTGAAAGTGAAAGTGTGTCATCCTGGAATGAAATGTTAACTTGGCCTACGTTGGGTCAACTTCTGTGCTGTAAACATTAAATACTATTTTGTTTTGTTACTTGTTTTGCCTTTGATGCACAGTGTTCATTAACGAAAGCATTCAAATATGTAGTATTACAGCTGTTAACTGCCGAGATCAGCAATACCTCCTCAGTTTTTACTTCTACAAACTTGCTCCACGCTCCCCTTTTTAGTCACCTGAGGACAGGGATGACCATCACCCTTCCTCCCTCTTCAAAAAGAATGCTGTCCCCAGCAGACTCACAATACTGGAAAACACATACAACATATGAAAATACAATGCCTATTTAATCTACGCAAAGCCAATGATACATAACAAGAAAACAAAAAAATACAGATACTCTACTACTTTCTAGATCGCAAAGCATAAGGTACATCATGCTGTACTCTGTCTTCTTGGCTTTCCCTGCGCTTAACACCTCTCTCCGCTCGCTCTTTCCTCCTATTCCCTTCCTGTGACGTGCCTGGAATCACATTTGGACAACCCTTAAATGGCCACAACCGCCCAATGTGTGCTATGGTTGTTCTAGTTAGCAGCCGAAGCTTGACATTAACGGCGGATGTGGTTTCAACTACTTGGTATGGCCCCTAATACCTCGTGACGAACTTCTTTATTTTCCCTTTCGGCGTATAGGCGCTGGATACATTACCCATTGCCATTCTCTATACTGCAGTTAATTTCCTTTCTGCTTCACTGCGTCTTTCTGCCGTTCCAAAGCCTTCATATTCGCCTTTTGTACCCGTTTCCAAACATCCCGAATTGTCCTCGTGAATTGATGTACAGATTCACCGATACTTCCTTTCTGTAGCTTCACTAAATCAAACGGTGACAGCATTTTTCACCCGTGCACTACCTCAGACGGAGACAAATCGGTATTGGTACGGATTTTTGTATTGTATGCACATACAATATGCTTCAAATACTCGTCCCACTGACGGTGATGAGAATCCACATAAAAACGCAGCATCTTCCCGATTGGTCTGTGTACCCATTCTGTTCTTCCGTTCGCCTGTGGATGCAACGCGCTCATCCTCAACTTCTTTACGTTCAAAAATTACACAGTTCGTCATTAAATCTCAGATGAAGTTGGTCAACTGGTCAGTAATTATTGTCTCCGGTACACCAATCTTCAAAATCCAGTTGTTTATTAACGCTTGTGCGACCATTACTGCCTGTTGATTTGGCATAGCTACCATCTCCACATACCTCGAAAAATGGTCTATTATTGTCAGAACGAATTTGTTCCCCAATGGTGTTCGACTGAAAGGTCCTAAGACATCAATTTCCAACACAGAAAATGGACAAGTCGCTTCCGGCAATCGTTGTAACTCAAATCTGCTCTCTGCGCACATGGTATACAATTCTTGACGTACTGATCCACATCAACTTCCCTACCTCTCCACCAATACCTCTCCGCCATTCTCCTATTCGTCGCTCTACTCTCACCATGGTCAGATAACACGTGATCATGTGCTCCTTTTAAAACCTCATCTCTCAGCTTCGCTGGCACTACTGCCCTTGGCCCTAACTTCGTTTCTCTGCACAGAAGACTGTTGTACATATTAAATTGTGCTGTTTCCGAAGCAATTTACAATCGTTGTCAGTGTCCTGTAATTCTTGCCATTCTGCTAGGTCATAACCTATGACTTCTACCTTTGCCACCTTTCTACTCAGTGCATCGGCATGATCGTACTTCTTGCCAGGCTAGTGAACCACCTCGTAGTCGAGTTCACTAAACCTCACAGCCCACCTAGCGACTCTAGTGGACGGATCCTTCAACCCAACTTCAACGCTGCATGATCTGTCACTACCAGAAATCTTCTCCCATATAAATAACATTTAAAATATGTGATTCCATAGATTACACTAAGCATCTCCCTCTCTGTTGTTGAGTAATTCCTCTCTGCTGCATTAAACTGCCTAGATGCATAGGCTACAGGATGTTCTTTCCCATCAATTTCCTGTCTAAGAACACACGCTAATGTTGGATTCGATTCATCGCATGCTAGAATTAATTCCTTTTCAAAACTGGACACACAAGAACCGGGCTTGTTGTTAACATTTCTTTCAGTTTGTCAAACGCTTTCTGACACTCTTCTGTCCTCTCAAATTTCACACCATTCCGTAACAATCGCGTGAATGGCTGTGCTATATTTGCAAAACCCTTCACGAATGTTCGATAGAAATTGCAAATCCGACGAATGATTGCACTTTCTTAACTGTTTTCGGCAGCCAAAAATCCCTTATAGCCTGTGCCAACCTCCGATCTGTTCGCACTCCGTCCTTACTGATGATATGACCGACATATTTCACTTCTTCCAATGAAAAATGACACTTCCCGGAGCTCAATGTCAAACGAGCTGCTCTTAACCTCATAAAGGCTTCTCTTAATCGTTGTCAACGCTGCTTTATACTACTTGAAAACACTATAATGTCATCCAAATAGAGAAGATACTGCCTTTGGTTTCAAACCACTTAACACACTGTCTAGTAACCTCTGAAATGTTGCCGGAGCGTTTTTCAAACCGAATTGCATTCTGATGTACTGGTAATGGCCTCCAGGAGTAGAGAAAGCAGCTCTGGACGATCCTCTGGAGCCATCTGTAACTGATGATAACCACTACTCAAATCCATCGTAGAAAAGTACTGGCACTGTCTAAGTGATCCAGAGTCTCGGATATGTTTATAATGGGGTATGCGTCCGTTACTGTCTTATTACTGAGGTGTTGGTAGTCACAACAGAACATGTATCTCTTAGTTCTATCCATAGAATTTTTAGGCACAACGACAAAGCCCGCTCCCCGGCAACTATTACTATGTTCTATAATACCGTCCGCAAGCTGCTGATCAATGAAATTCTCCACAATCAGCTGCAAATACCTCGGTATTCTGTATGGTTTACCGTAAATGGGTGCTTCGTTCCCTGTTGGTATCCTATGTTGAACTAATGGACTTGCTGGTAACGGCCCTCGCGGATAAAACAAATCCTTAAATTCCCACAACAATTCTTCCATATGCTCTTTTTCTCCTCCCTTCAAATGCTTAACTTTGTTGCGTAATGCAGTTCTACCGGCAGTAAGTGGCTGATCGCTACGCCTACCTCTCGAACACCAGTCTTTGTCATCTGGTAAAGCCAAATTCGCTACTAAAACTCGTTTTCCCAAATTCGCGTCTATAGCGCTAAAATTATCCTCGTTCATGGGGACTACTCGCCCGCCGTTTCCCTATTGTACGCGTACAATACTACGTTTCACAAAACAACCTAATGGACCCAAAACTTCATTAACCTCCAATGGTTCAATAACACATACCATACCCGCAGGTAGACTTGACGCTACACTTACCCAAAGCGACTTCCCAGTGCCACTAGACACACACACATACGAGTTAGGCCTTAATGCTGATACGCGTGGCTCAATTGGTTTGTTCATTGCGACAGCTCTGCACCGACAAAAGTTCTGCTAGCTGAAATAACATTCCACCAAGTTGCACAGTTCGTTGTCCACAGTCAATTTTGGCATGATGTTGATGCAAGAAATCTACTCCTAAGTTCATGTCGTAGCCCTCACTTACCCATGGTAGTACCTCCATTCATGCATCAAATCGGACTTTCCCGACGTGGAAGTCAGCTTTCACTGACCCCAAAGGTGTGGCCTCCTTATCCCCCACTCCACGCGATCTATAACGTGGTGGTTCTAACTTCTTTCGTCCCATTAAACTCTTAGTAGTCATTGACACTTGCGCCCCTATGTCTAACAAAATCTTAAACTTTTTAGTTCCTATGGATCCTACCACTGAACATTTCAGCTCTGCATACCTAATTGTAGCATTGAAATTAAACGGGAGCTCCCTTACGTGGGTCTTGGGCCCCCTCTGCCGTTTAACGATTGCCCACCTCTACTAACTCCACTTCCCCATCCTCTACGGTGCTGATTTCCACCCCTTCTTCTATTCCTCGGTGACTGGGTACATTCCCTCTGCACATGTCTTGTACAACCACACTCATAACATTTTATACACGCTGTAAACACTTTGTCTACCCTCGTTGCCACGTCTATTTCCTCACATTGGATTGCCAGCTGAATGGCCGAATCCAAGTCTTTCACAGTGCCTTCACTCACTTTCCGCGCCATATGCGCGGGTAACCCCCCTCAGAAATACAAGTGCCCTTTGCTCGGCCTCCAGCAACAGAACACCATTCGCATCATCGCTCTGACCCAACTCGTAAGTATACTCGTTAATTTCTCTTATTCTATCTGCAAATTTCTCTACCGTCTCCCCCTGTCTCTTCCTCATTGTACTGAACCTCTCCCTAAAGTACCGGGCGCTATTCTGTTTCTTGTACCTCTGTAAAAGCCCCTCCTTCAACTGCTTAAACTGTCCTGCCTTTCTTAAGGCTGAGAACACATTACATATGGATTCGCTGCACCTGTTAATCTAGTCTTGGCTACATGTAACAACTGTTCATCAGAACAATCATTCATCACAGCTGAAATTTCCAAGTCTTCCACAAACGAACGCACATCCTCAGATACATGGTCAGAAAACGGAATAATCAAACTAGTGACAGCTGGATCAGTCTCCTGCTGTAGCACCCTAGGCAACAACGACTGATCAGATGCGGTTTTCCACTCACTCCTAGATGGTAATTCACTACTCAACTGCGTCTTGTCCGCTGTCAATTGTGCTACCCTTTCCAACAAAATGCGTACTGTTTCTGGTTCCGACACACCTCGTGTCCCTTACTCTGGCATTGTGTTGCTTTCTTTCCCAGTTAGTCCCAGTTCGACCTATAAAATCCCACAGAAACAAACATTTAACTACAAAAATAAACTGACTTCCTACAGCGCAGTATCTCATCTTACATTGTATGCAATGACGTAATAGGAGGAGATAAATAAAACATCATACTCAAGCCAATAAAAATGCCATGAAAGAAAAACATCTTAGTGCCCCAAACACTCTAACATTTACTCTGACAACACAAAAAAGGAAACGTCCAACACTCAAAAAGAAAAATTGTTCAACACTCACCACATTTTGTGACTGTAATGCAGTCGGTGGGCTCGAACGTTGTAATGTACAAATGACGCCTGCCATACTGACGCCAAATGTAGCTGGTCACTGCCATGTGTAGATGTTGGCGTGCGGTGGAGGAATGTTGGTTATGGATGGAAACTGTCAGGATACGTCATATTAAAACTCGGCTGTGACCTTCAAGTGTTTTATTACTCCCAGCTACAGTGTTGTATTCCTCTCTGTCTATGTCACAGGGTCCCATGACGCAATGGACGCCACTTCACTGTCTGCAAAACAGCTTGTCATGGAAGGGCTACCTCAGCAACCCGTGCCATGTACTGCAGTGTCAGCCATGTACAGCTGCATTGTTTTGATGTCAGCTTGCGCTGGCAGCCGAGTCAGCGACCTTCGCTCTGTTGCCTCGGTGCCTCTCGCTGGGAGCCACAGGGCAGCCCGCTGAGTGCTTCTTCACTGCCGTGGTTAGGATCTTGGTGACAACAAGCGTCTGTGATCCGACATCCAAATCTACGGCCCTCGCCTTGGGATGCCTCTGGCGTGTGTTGGGAGCCCAGAAGACTGCCCACAGTAGCGAGCTGTGGAGTGGCCTACCGCTGGCTGGCTACGGATCCTGTGTTGGCCTCTGAGGGTGGAACCAGCGACCCGCCGTGACCTGGAAAGCTGGCGCTCCATGTGCTGCTGCATGTAGCTGGTGGTGCGACACGCCCTACCGTCAAGGAGAGCTGTCACACTTGAATCTCTCTTGTTAGCAAACCAGCACCTATTTATACATGGTTGTGCGCCTCTGTTTTGCTACCGCGCTGCTCCGAGTGACGTACTCATAACACCTAGGTGGCGCCAGTGGGCCCCTTCTGCCTGTAACTTGCACCATGCAAACCACTTTGTTTACTCTTTGCAGCGGTTTGACGGCCCTGTGGCGTCCATTCTACTTCGCAACCGCTGGTCAGCGTCAGTTACTGGCAACAGGCCGGCACCTGGCTGTAACTTGTGTGCTAAAAAATGTTGCATCGAATTTAACTTTCCGATCTTAAAGGGTGGTGCTACTGCAGATATTCCTCCTATTTTTCTCTGATCTGAAGGGTCTAAAACTTCATTCTTCAATGTACCCAAGACAGCTTGATCACGTCTGTATTCTAGCCATGAAACACATATAGTGAGATCAATGAATGTCATAATCACTCTTACAGTCCATTTCTTAGTTCTGCCACTTATTCTATAATAGCTGATGAACATGTCAAGAAAGTCAGCATCTCCCATATTTGAATTGTTGGTACTTACAATTTTGGGATGGTCCACTTTTTTCTTTCCTGCACCAGTGACCAGGTTTATCAACTGGATTTACTCCTTCTCTACTGGACATGGAGATAACAGGGTTATTGTCGAACCAATGCAGTACACAAACTTGTCCATTATTTCTCACTAACTGATCAATGGATCTCCTACCATTTTTCTTCATATGCTTGTCCAGTGATAGGTGGAAGCTTTTGGAATTCTAGAGTTCTGTAATGTTCCAGTAGCTTGAAACTCTACTTCACTGTGCAATTTGTCTAAAAGCGATTCTGATGTGAAATAACAGTTCATGTATATGGTCACTTCCAGAGGAAAAGTGGCTGTCAGTTTTATAACAGCTTTTCCACCTACATCCAAATTTTCATATTGAGTCTCAATCAATATAGGATCACCTCTCCCTTGAAAAAAGAAGAAATCTAAAGGAACGCCATCAGTTGCAGCCAGTACAAAATTCTTTAGTCAAGAGTTAGGTTTCGATTTTATGACTTGTCTTGTTGAACTGTGACCCCAAAATGAAATCATCTGTTAATCAATAGAAATCTTAGTGGGCCTGGGGTTCTACCTGCAACCATTCTATTCACTTTCAGGAATATGTTGCATCTTCCAAAACAGAATATTTGGTTTTACTTCGAGGAACACTTCATCATCATCAACAAGTTTCAGATGTTTTCTAATTGTAAAATATCTGTCACAGCCAATTTTTTTTAGCAATACCTATCGTCCTAGTCTTTTTGTCCAAATACATCCTAAGCCTGGGACAGCACAAGTATGGCATCATCACTGTTGCAAAGGTAAACCTTTTCATTTCATCTACAGTACATTTCAGCTCTCTCCCAGTTTTTGAAGATACCTTCCGTTACTACGTTGGTAAAGGTGTTAAAAATATTTTCTGACAGATATTTAGTCACATAGTCATGAGATGCTAAGTTCAAACCGTCAGCCACTTGGTCCTCATGTTCAGGTGCAGGTGGTAAGTGGAAAAAGTCCAAAGTCTTCTTCCAAAGTCTTCTGTCGATGGTAGATTGAGTAGAGCGGAATCTTTCAGACCTGCTATCGTTGCTGCCTTCAGATTCATCTTCATCTTCATTAGCTATATCTAATTCCTGTTTATCACTAAAATGGTTATCTGGATCTGTACACATATCATCTTCATCATCAGCATCATCGCCATCATTAGAGAGCTCCAATTCACTAACATCTCCATCAAATAGTTCATTTACAAAATCTTCAAATGTCTTTGAATCTGAAAAAAGGATTCGAAATTAGACCTAAAAATTGTAAAATTGTTCACCTGTAGATTACAGTTTCCTGAAACTTAATTAATATTAATCTGATATTTACCACAGAAAATAAAATGAACAATTAAAATATTATTTTTGTAAAAAAAAGAAATATATTTTGTTGACAAATCATGTTATACATTGCACTAAGTCCTGATGTTCCCTACAGGACACACTCCAATTTCAATACATTTTCTAAAGCAATTGTAAAATTATTAAAATTACAATTTGAAATAACTATTCTCTGACTATTCACTTACATAATCCCATATTGAATAAAGTAGTAATAAAAAACTTACAAAGTGCCTCTCCTCTGAAAACATGCTTTCTTCAGCCAGTCATTTTCTATTCTGCCTGGCAACAATGTGATTCAACACAGCGATGATCAACTGCTCTTGAGTGAGGTGGTGCCATGTCTTAACTTCCTTTAAAAACAATTTTCAGTGTTGCCGACATGATATGAGCTCGGGGAAAAAATTTCAAATAATGCTATGTGTTCTGTTCCCCATAGGGGATTGGAAGACTGAGGAAGTTAGATGTGGTGGGTTGAATTCCAACATATTATACAATTTTTGTAGGGTGGTGTGACAGTTATCAGCCTCTGCAAGCAATGGAAAGTTACATCGTTATCATCTGCATAAAAGGATACTTTATGCAACGTTGACTAGCGTACTTTCAGGCACAACTAATAACACATTCATTTGTGTTCAGCTGGGGCGGTGTAAGTGGCTGCAGGCTCAGTGACACAGCGACCTGTAAGAGTCACCTGACCGCTTTTTACTGCAAGACTTCAGCCGACGCTGCACTCCTTCTGGTGGTACTTCGGCCTGCTTTAAGATATATTTTAGAATAGGTGTCGCGTCCCGAGTGTGAGTTGGCCGATGTGGGAGGAATTCTTGATCTGCTAAAATGGTAAACCTCTAATTACAAAAGGTAAGCGCTGGAAACTGACTTGAAATAGCCACAACTAGAAGTAACACAGATTGTAAATACAGCTTCGGTTTTAAAGTTACTTTTATTTGAAATAAAGAGAACCTTACAACTGAAGAGGTTTTTTCACACTCTGCTATAATGCTCAGTTGCTGATGTTCCTCCAGCAGGATTGTTTGTCAACTACAAGTGTTTGCAACTTCTAGATTAATTCAGAAAACAGTTTATATTCTTGCTCTACTTGTTTTGGAGGAGCTATACCCACGAATTTTCCAAGTCTTAGTACAGAGATAGTTACTGGCTAGCACCATTCTTTATGACTGAGATGAGACAGCCGTTTTAACTGAGCCCACACCTACTACAAGACACACAGACTTCCCCAGCCATTCTCTTATGATTTCATTAATAGCGCTGATGCCACTGCAACTACTTCTGCCTAGCCCTCCCTGGCTACTCCCCGACTCACTGCTCGAATCGCCCTGTTTCTGAGGTTTATTAGACCTTCCTTTTCCCCCCAGCTGTCCCTAGCATGATATGAAATGGCGCCGAAGGCCTCACGCCACCTTATTGAGTGCAATTGTGCGCTGCTCTTCAGTATGTTTCTAGGAACTAGGTGGAGGGAGGGAGAGGTGTTTCTCCCTGTGTGGTGAAACTTTGCGTCTTAGGCCTGATGTATCAGTGTCCCTACCAGTGTCACTCTCTCTTTACCCCTCTCGTCCCACTCTCTTTCACTACCCAGGAAGTGCTGGCTTTACTATAATTGTCGATATGTGTACTGAATGCACCATGTTGATAGCTTATAGTGTTATCAATATACTTGGTCACCCAATATGCTGGCACCTGGATGGATACTGGGTGCCCTTTGACTTTTGATTGCCAGGACCTAACACTCGTGGACCTTGTTAATATTTTTAAGAATAGATTAAATTAGATTTACCTTCATTCCAATTGATCTGTAGTGAGGAGGTCCTCCAGGATGTAGAACGTCTCAGAAAAACAACAATACATGACAAATATTTATAGCTCAAACAAATAAGCTAATGTTCCATTCCACAGGTCCCAAGTGGAATGATCGTCATTTTTAATGAACACTATATGAAGAAATCATTTTACAAATACTAATGCACTGAATTTAAAATAAAAAAGTTTTATTTATTTATTTATAAGGTAATAAACGTGTAGTACAACTATATAAACGTGTAGTACTATAATACTTATTTACAATGAACACATTACTGCACTGAAATGGTGCAGAACTTAGATTGTACTTACACACACACACACACACACACACACACACACACACACACACACACACACACATACACACTTATTTACAATGAACACATTACTGCACTGAAATTTTGCAGAAGTTATATTGTACTTATATATATACACACACAAATCAGTTGGTTCTACTGAGAAATTCATCAATGGAGTAGAAGGAGTTGGCCACCAACAAACGCGTTAGGCTTCTCTTAAACTGAATTTCATTGATTGTTAAGCTTTTTATGGCTGCTGGCAAGTTATTGAAAATGTGTGTTCCTGAATAATGCACACCTTTTTGTAAGAGACTAAGTGACTTTAAATCCTTGTGAAGATTATTCTTATTTCTGGTATTGATTCCATGAATTGAGCTGTTGGTTTGAAAAAGTGATATATTTTTAACGACAAATTTCATTAAAGAATAAATATATTGGGAAGCAGTAGTTACTATCCCTAGTTCCCTAAACAGGCTTCTGCAGGATGTTCTTGAGTTCACACCACATATATCTCTTACTGCACGTTTTTGTGCCTGGAAAATTTCAGCTTGGCTTGATGAATTACCCCAAAACATAATCCCATATGATGTTAGGGAATGAAAGTAACCATAGTATGCCAGTTTTTTCATTTTAGTTTCCCCTATGTCTGACACAATTTGCATTGCAAATAGAGATTTGTTAAGATGCTTCAGCTGTTCTATGGTGTGCTTTTCCCAGTTGAATTTATTATCAACCTGTAATCCCAAGAATTTAACACTGTCCACTTCTTCTATCTGCTTGTCATCAAATGTTAGGCATATACTCGTGGGACACCCCTTACAAGTTCTGAACTGCATATAGTGTGTTTTTTCAAAGTTTAGTGACAAGGAATTGGCTAGGAACCAGGGATGAATGTCCACAACTATTTTGTTAGCTGATCTCTCTAAGACTACACTTGATTTGCTGTTTATTGCAATTTTTGTATCATCGGCAAACAAAACGAACTTGGCATCTGGTAATGTAACTGGTGAAAGGTCATTGATATACACAAGAAAAAGTAAGGGCCCTAAAATGTAATTAGTTCCCAGTTGGATGATGCTTGATAGCTTGATACATGTCTCTTTCCTAATAACACCTTTTGTTTCCTGCCGGAGATATAAGATTTGAACCATTTTGCAGCATTTCCTGTTACACTATAATACTCTAATTTACTTAAAAGGATAGTGTGATTTACACAGTCAAATGGCTTTGACAGATCACAAAATATACCAGTTGCCTGCAATTTTTTGTCTAATGAATTAAGCACATTTTCACTGTACGTGTAGATAGCCTTCTCAATATCAGAACCCTTTAGAAATCCGAACTGTGACTTTCACAGTATGTTATTTGAGCTAAAATGGTTATAAAGCCGATTGTACATCACTTTTTCTAAAATTTTTGAGAATGCTGGCAAAAGTGAAATTGGACAGAAATTTGATGCTATTTCTTTATCTCCATTCTTAAACAGTGGCTTAACTTCAGCATATTATAACCATTCAGGAAATATTCCACTCATAAACGACTGGTTACACAGATAGCTTAATATGTTACTTAACTCAGAATCACATTCTTTAATTAGCTTTGTTGATATTTCATCATACCCACTAGATGTTTTTGATTTTAAAGATTTTGTGATGGGCATTATTTCTGCTGCGGTAGTGAGGGTCAAATTCATATTACGGAAGTTACTTGAAATGTCTGGTCTGAGGTATTCCATAGCAGCATCTACAGAACCTGACAACTCCATCTTTTCAGTAACAGTTATGAAATGTTTGTTAAAAAGTTCTGCAACACTATACACATCTGTCACCAACGTATCATTTACTCTTAATGCTATTTGCCCCTTTTCATGTCTGGTTCTACCGGTCTCCTCCTTTACTATATCCCATATTGTCTTTATTTTGTTATCTGATATGACTATCATTTCCTTGTAATATATTTGCTTTGATGTCTGTATTACAGCCTTTAATATTTGCAGTATTTGTTGTAATGAGCTACAGCATCAACATGAAACTGTTTTGGATTGACAGATACAGTTTTCTTTGTGTTTTACAACATACCCCTATTCCTTGATTTATCCATGGCTTCTTTGTAGACTTTCCTCTAGCCCTGGTAAGTTTTTGGGGAAAACAGTGTTCAAATAAGTTAAGCACTTTATTAGCACAAGTGTTGTATTTTTCATTCATGCCATGAGCACTGTAGACATCAGTCCAGTGAATGTCTCTGAGGAGTATCCTAAAATAATCAATTTTTGGCTTATTGATTACTCTCTTGAGCTCAGATTTAACAGATTTTATATCTTGTTCAGTATTAACATTTAACAGAAGGAACTGCTTGTCATGATCTGAGAGGCCATTGACTATTGGTTTTGTAATATAATTTTGTTCATTGGAATTTTCTATAAAGATATTGTCAATGGCTGTTTGTGAGCAATTGGCTACCCTAGTGGGGAACTTTACAGTGGAAATTAAGTTGAATGATAGTGTTACTCAGATAAGTTATTATTGGGCGAGTC
Organism: Schistocerca serialis cubense; assembly: GCF_023864345.2. Lineage (NCBI taxonomy): Eukaryota > Metazoa > Arthropoda > Insecta > Orthoptera > Acrididae > Schistocerca > Schistocerca serialis. The sequence goes on along the minus strand of NC_064646.1, from coordinate 447,744,741 downwards.
TTTAAGGAAATGTACATTGAAATCGCCAGCAACCACTATTTCTTTGTTTTTGATTGTTAAATGGGCCAGTACAGCTTCTAGGTGCTTTATGAACAGATTAAAGTTACCTGCAGGTGCTCGATATACACTCAATATTATGAAGGATTTTTTGTGACATTCTGCTTCTGTTGCACATGCTTCCGTATGCTGTTCTAGGCAAAATTTATGAATGTCTATGTTCCTAAATTTATGACAGTTCCTGATGAATGTGGCAACTTCTCCTATCTCCATTTCTGATCTACAAAAGCGAGATGCTAACCTAAACCCTGTAACACTAAAAAGTTCTATACCAGTGGTCACATAATGTTCAGAGAGGCAGAATATGTCAACTGGGTTTGAAGACTCTAATTCATCTATGCAGATAATTAATTCATTAATTTTATTTCTGAGTCCTCGAATATTTTGATGCAATAAAGATAGCTGACATTTCACATTGACTGAGTTAAAATTGGGTAGAGTTAAAATATCTGCTGACTGTTGAAAATTCTTAACCAATGGCTGTTTATGCTAATGTAATAAGCTGGAATTATGTTTTTTGGTTTCTTTCTCAAACTAAAGGTTTGTCTCAGTCCTAACCTCTTTTAAAATTTGGTTTCTTTTTGTCCTCACTACCCTAAAAAAGGGTCTTTTCTGAACCCTATAACCACTGGTATTTTATCACTCATGGTAGTGCCTCCCCCCTTTACCTTTCCTGCTATTTTCCCAGCCAGTTTACCCTTCCCCTTCCTGTTGAGGTGAAGGCCATGTCTAGTATAATCCCACCTATTGAGAGAATCATCAGGAACTACACCAATGTGAGACCGTGCACCTGACATAAGCAACTGTTCCAACTCCAAATTAACTCTCTTGACAGAAGAGTTCAAATGAGGTCGGTCATGGCGCCCAAGAACAGATACAAACTCAACACTAGTATGGTTTGATGCTGATGCAATCTTTGCCAGGTCACACTCTATACTGTACGCAGGATCTCTGTCAGTACTATTACCTGCCCCACCCACTATAACCACAGTGTCTTCCTTAGTGAAATCTTTGCAGAGTGATCCTAAATCCTGTGTCACCTGCTCCAGACCAGCATTAGGCTTAAAAAAATTGGTGACCTGGTATTCCGATCTTAGTTCGTCCTGCAAAAGTTGGCCAACACGTCTTCCATGGGAACTACCTAACAACAACACTTTCTTTCTCTTTACTGATTTCCCTACTTTCTTACTTTTCAATTTGCTGCTGAAAGTTTGTTGTGCCCTGTCTACACCTGCAACTGCTTGAGGCTCACCAGTTTCTAACTGAAGCAACAGGTCAAATCTATTTTCCACATGCACCACGAAGCTGTCAGATAAAGTTCTAGGCCTGTTCCTCCTGTTGCCTGTTGCCACTTCCCACCTCTCTTTACCCTTCTCCCTCCTTAACCTGTCAAGATCTTCCCTGGCCTTGTCTAACTCAGCCTGAAGGGCGGCAATTTTCCCCTCCTGTTCTAGTATCTTCCTATCTCTACTACAAATCCTACAAAACCACTGATGAGTGTCATATACTTCCCTTATTCCCACACCACTACTGTCACCCACATGCAAAAAACTACAGTAACCATCACACCAAAGCTCCGACCTAACAATTCTACGGCAAGTCAAGCACTTTTCACTCACGGTAAACGTAATAGTTTACTAAGAATATGTCAGTTAAATTACAGATAAACATGAAAATATGGTTCCACAAATTTGGCCTATACGCAACTATGTGTAAACAAAATAACAGTGCAAAGTTTCTGAAACAACAACTTAAACTTTACGCTACTTTCCGGAAATGCTAGTTAAATAATGAAGAGGTAAGCAACAATTAAATTGCTGGAGAGAGCAAAGAACAACTAAACGAAATTCTATAGATTTGCTGCGGCAAAATATAACCAGAAAATACGACAGTACGATCTTTTCGCGTTTTCTGCTATACTACGTAAAGAAAAATGAAACCTTCAATGGTACACTTAAAAGGCACACTAATACACCTATTTACCACGTAATCAGTAGTAAACTATATGTTTTATAACCTAAAATGACTTATCTTTAAGAGAACACCAAAACTCGCGCCGTCGCCTGGATGCAGGGCTTTTGTATTGCACATGGCCTGTTCTCAGCGGATATTACACAGGGAAGACAATAATTAAGTACGCAACGAATCAGATATAAACAGACTCGTTTCAGCATACAGAATACATATCCATCCCACAAGCTACTCTGAAATGACATGTTCTCTAGTCACTAGGCACATTATGTCCCGCAGTAGCCGCTGCTATTACTAATGTAGTTCTACTACCCACAGAGTACGGTAGCCTGGTCTCTCGCTGTCTAGGACGAACGACTCAGAAACTACCAATTTACCATCTAAATATAATGAAGTGGAATAAGACGTACTAGTGCCACAACCGTAAGAATCAAGCTTTTTACTATTTTGAATATACTGAAGAAATGCTTTTCGTCAACGAGAGTCACAAAATCGTAGTTCCAATTATCACTGACCTCCAGGTAAATCACAGGTATTTGCTTTAATTATCTTCGTACGCTTTTGCAGCACTAGGGGTCAAATCTGAGTTTTATACTCCACAACTGTAAGTAAATAAAAATATGTGCGCACTTCGCTCCACCTTATACGTCACCTATCAGCTACCAATTTCTTTCTCGATTACGAAGTGAAACTTTGGAGTGAATGCTATCGCCCCGAGAGCCGGAAATGTTGCATATTGCGGAATTGTGACTAGGAGCTGACAAGGTTGGATCTCCTCCAGAGTGCAACATCCTAGCTGAATTTTTCTCTTATGTAACTTTGACTGTTTAGTTTAAGCAAGGTGTGTTCTTGTGTCACTGGGAATGATACCTCCCAGCCAGTGGGTCGCTTTTAGTTGCAACGGATGAGTGGCAATACAAGTAATAACTCCACTTAGTAAATTGCTAATTTTGACAAGAGTTCTATCGTTTTTCGTCATCATCTGAAATAAAGTTAGTCAAAGCGGCTGTCTGTATGGACTGATTTTCCCAAGTCGTCATGGCGGAGAAAGGACACCTGGTGATGGTGTTCTCTCAATGTTTCAGGGCAGCGGCCAACGACGGTCGCCGCCTGTCTGTGGAAGGGAGGACCAGCGCAGCTGGGGGAGCAGCACGCCACCTGCTGCCCTCTCTCCCCCTCCACACGCTCACGATGCGGCAGCCAGTTGGTGGGTCTAGTGACGTCAGCGGTCCTCAGTTGAGGTGAGGATTGTCGGTCGTCCCAGCAGGAGTCTGGTCACCGACACTGCACCTACTGTTGCTTGTGTGTTGGTCAGCTGAGTGTAGCTGACACAACGTTTGCGTGAGGCATTCAAAGCCATATATCGTACGTTGGTTTTCCAATACGGCTTCTGATTGACTGTGTAAAAGCATCAATATGATTCCGGAAATCCGGTTCTAACTGCCCGATTTCCTCTATCACAATCGATTTTCGCTGCTGTATAAATCTGCTACCATTTTTGAAACTCGTTTCCGTTGTCAGGTTACCACTCCTTTTTAAAAATTTTCGGTGTTGCGTTTGTACAGAAGGAGAAGTAAAAATATTCTACGACATTTATCTGAAGAGAAATAGCTACTGTGATGATTGAGTCATGAACTGAAACACGTAATTTCCTGAGGCCATTAGCGTAAAACAACTAACGAACAGAAAACCGATGTTCGGCTGGTTTAGCAAACACCCTGCCGGCCTTAAAATGAAAACTCTACAGCAAAGTCTGGTTTCGAAAATTGAGTTATTCTCTTCCGAAAGTTGTCTCTTGTGAAATATGGGTATCAATGCCACAACCGTAAGAATCAAGCTTTTTTCTATTTTGAATATATTGAAGAAATGCTTTTCGTTAACGAGAGTCACAAAATCGTAGTTCCAATCATCACTGACCTCCAAGTAAACAGGAACGATTTATCAATGTTGTTTTTAGGGTTCCCTACTTCTGCCGGTAAAAACGGACCCTAATAACATCACTCTGTTGTCCGTATGCTGCCTTCCTGTCTATTTGTCTGTCTGTTCAAAACCCTTTTTCTCTGGAACGTGTAGACACATGATGTTGAAATAGATGTCACATATTATGATATACGTTCCCTTGGGGATGTAAAACCTTCAAGCAACTAAAGTCAATGCTATCGAAAAACACGGACGCTTTTGCGATGTATTTTGATACTCGCAAACTAACGCATCACAGCCTTCATGATACTTCTTCTTGACCAATGATCATGCTTTTTTCGAAGAAGCGGGGACTCACGCTATAAGCATAGAAACAACTCGGAAACTGTTTATTTGTAACTCATCACACGAAAAAAAGTTATTTGTAAACTGTCCGCCCGTCGGTCAAATCCTATTTCTCTGTGGATCGGTTTGAAGTATCAGGTTTAAATTTGTCTCACGTACTGAGGTCTACAGTCATTTTAAGCTACTTGGTCAATGTAATAAGAAGGTACGGCCATTTATGTTACATATTTCGATACTTCCAAAATCACTCATTAAAACTTATGGGGTAATTCCCCACTACGTAGAATCGTGAAATTTGACTAGAAGAAACGATTTTCTGTACAATTAAAGGAAATGTTCAGAATATTGTTAATTTGTATTTAAATTATATGAAAAAAATAATTGTTTGTCATCTGCTGTCTGACTTCACACTTACAACAATCTCAAAAACCTTGGGATCCGTGAAACCAATATCGTGCCGGTATCAGTGCCGATAACAGCCGAAAATCATCGATATCCTCTATTCCCTGAGTGGACAAACTGTCGTTATACGTAGGTAAACTACTGGCCATTAAAATCGCTACACCAAGAAGAAATGCAGATGACAAACGGGTATTCATTGGACAAATATACGAGAACTGACATGTGATTGCATTTTCACGCAATTTGCGAGCATGGATCCTGAGAAATCAGTACCCAGAACAACCACCTCTGACAGTAATAACGGCCTTGATACTTCTGGGCATTGTGTCAAACAGAGCTTGGATGGCTTGTACAGGTACAGCTGCCCATGATGCTTCAACACGATACCACAGTTCATCAAGAGTAGTGACTGGCGTATTGTGACGAGCCAGTTGCTCGGCCACCGTTTACCAGACGTTTTCAATTGGTGAGAGATCTGGAGAATGTGCTGGCCAGGGCAGCAGTCGAACATTTTCTGTATCCAGAAAGGACCTGCAACATGCGGTCGTGCATTATCCTGCTGAAATGTAGTTTTTCGCAGGGATCGAATGAAGGGTAGAGCCACGGGTCGTAACACATCTGAAATGTAACGTCCACTGTTCAAAGTGCCGTCAATGCGAACAAGAGGTGACCGAGACTTGTAATCAATGGCACCCCATACCATCACGCCGGGTGATACGCCAGTATGGCGATGACGAATACACGCTTCCAATGTGCGTTCATCACGATGTCGCCAAACACGGATGCGACCATCATGACGCTGTAAGGAGAACCTGGATTCATCCGAAAAAAATGACGTTTTGCCATTTGTGCACTCAGGTTCGTCGTTGAGTACACCATCGCAGGTCTAGCGGTTCTAGGCGCGAAGTCCGGAACCGCGCGACTGCTACGGTCGCCGGTTCGAATCCTGCCTCGGGCATGGATGTGTGTGATGTCCTTAGGTTAGGTAGGTTTAAGTAGTTCTAAGTTCTAGGGGACTGATGACCACAGATGTTAAGTCCCATAGTGCTCAGAACCACCACCGCCACCACACCATCGCAGGCGCTCCTGTCTGTGATGCAGCGTCAATGGTAACTGCAGCCATGGTCCTAGCTGATAGTCCATGCTGCTGCAAACGTCGTCGAACTGATCGTGCAGATGATTGTTGTCTTGCGAACGTCCCCATCTGTTGACTCAGGGATCGAGACGTGGCTGTACGATCCGTTACAACCGTACGGATAAGATGCCTGTCGTCTCGACTGCCAGTGATTCGAGGCCGTTGGGATCCAGCACGGCGTTCCATATTACCCTCCTGAACCCACTGATTCCATATTCTGCTAACAGTCATTGGATCTCGACCAACGCGAGCAGCAATCTCGCGATACGATAAACCGCAATCGCGATAGGCTACAATCCGACCTTTGTCAAAGTCGGAAACGTGATGGTACGCATTTCTTTTCCTTACACGAGGTATCACAACAACGTTTCACCAGGCAACGCAGGTCAACTGCTGTTTGTGTATGAGAAATCGGTTGGAAACTTTCCTCATGTCAACACGTTGTAATTGTCGCCACAGCGCTAACCTTGTGTGAATGCTCTGAAAAGCTAATCATTTGTATATCACAGCATCTTCTTCCTGTCGGTTAAATTTCGCGTCTGTAGCACGTCATCTTCGTGATGTAGCAATTTTAATGGCCAGTAGTGTAAGTTTGCACGGAACACGCAGCGCGTGAGCCCTGCTCGCAAATGGCCGGTTTTTTTTAGTATTATTCGTATCCTTTGTAGTTGTTTGTTCTGTTATTGTAGCAATACAGCTTCTACAAATATCTGTTAATTTTTGAAAGCTCTTTGGTCGGGTGGCATAATTTTTCCGCAATTCTACAATGAAAGAAGTCGGTGGTAGATGAATTATGGACGATTTTGGAGGGCAACATGCTCACCAGATGTTTCTCTTCAAACGGATGGAATGTGATAAGAGAGAGGGGGCGAAAGGGAGTTTTACCAACTCAGCAATCGGAATTCCTCCATCCACTTCCCTATCCATTTGCTATCGTAACCTGTACAGTTGTTTCATCATGCGCAACGGCAGAGAGAGATTACAAACATCAGAAATGAACTCGTTGGTGTTCCCTAACACATCTTAAATATTCTCTTCGCTATCTGTGTAACAGTATTTTTAGTCAGCCATCCCACGGACTCCTTTTTCCTTACACAGGGAAGCATAATTTCCATATTTTTACCGTGAAACCGTTTAACAATAATCATTAAATTTGCAACATCCTCCTGAAAGTTTAACTAGTCGCTCTTCTGCTGAAATAAATTGATTTTTCGTTTCTGCAAGTATTACATCGTCATGTTTACTATTTCCAACTTTAGAGTGTCTACTCCCCCTGCGCTACGCAACAAAACTTGCAGAATGATATTCAGACGAATGCGTAACTCTTTTATACTAACGCTTGTCTCAGTTTCTTACTAACAAATACCTTCATCAATAATTAACTTACTGCAGCTCGTAGCTTTATATTCCACACTGGAAATCGGGGCAATTCACTCCTTTCTTAGGTCACAGTTAATGAGAAATTTATATTGCAGTTGGCGCTGTTGGCAACTTAGTGCATCACGTGATATAATTTGTTTCATGTAACACAGACACCAATATTAAACAAGAAAATGTCACTCCATACAAGAAATAACTTAATACAATGGGTACAAACAGTAATAGAGTAAATTTCATTTCCTTTTCTTTGGCACCGAACTACCTATATCTTTGTACTGTTGAATTCACAGTGGGGTCTGTCTCCATTACATTCAATCACGAAATTTCCTTTATTGAGGGCTATCTAACAGCATGTGTATGCAACTCTTTGAACTGTTATCCTCCAAAAGTAGTTTTTTCAAGGGCAATGTGTTTCACATCCCTTTACGTTGACATTAACTCTGTTCTCAGTAATTTATATTTTATTAGTTCTTTCAGTAGCCATACATTGGCCATAACTTCAATACATTCAATAGTGGTTTACCATATTTCCATTTCTGGGGTGCTGAAAGTGAAGCGATCATTCACATGTGCATATGGATGCAACTGCGCACATATATTCTTAAATAAACACATTGCTACAGGCGCATTTTAGAAAAAGGAAAACTTCTCACATCATTTGCCTTTACTTACCAGTGAAACTTACTTCCATTTCCTGAACTTATCTTTTCCAGCAGAACCACGGAACATGTCAAAGTTATTGGTTACTGATCAGACTGAGATGGATAGGCAATCAAGTTGGCTCTTTGCTTTCAGAAGAAATACTCGAGGTTTTACCTCAACCGATTTAAAGAAATCAACATAAATGGTTTGCTTTCTAACCTTCAGGTTTCGCTGTTCTTCTTCAACAACCATTTAGCAAATTTCTTTACAGATAAAAAAGCGTTGTATAACTGGCTTGATGACGTTGCTACCAGGGAACCAGTAGGTTCCTATGAGCGATAACCTCAGTAAAGTCACAACATATCGTGATAAGCTATCGACGAAAGTCTGTCTAAAATAAACAAAGTTTCCACGTCAGGTTCATCGTCGTTAATCTGTCGGGCGGATGAGAAACGGACCCAGCCGCAACCCTGAATTCCGGGAGTGGTGGGCTTTCGGGGAAGTTAATGGCTGAATGTCAACGGCAGTAGGTACCTAACGCTGCAGTAATTTGTTCTGTCGGTGAATGCAATGCCATTCCTCACAGCAGCACGTGAAGCTGGACGTCTGCTTTGGACCAAGCGACGTGGAAACTGCACACAAGTTCAATAGAGTCGTGCGGAGTGGGCTGAGGAGTTTTCGAATAAATATGCGACTCGCCGACTGCGTATTAAAAGTGTAGTTGAGTACAAAATTACTTCTCTGATGCTTTGGAGGTGTTTTCCCCACCATGTGATGGGTTCGCCCATTCAGCTCACTGCGAACATCAACTGGGATTTTTATTTAAACATCGTTGAGAAACCAAGTATTTACTTTCCTTCAACATGTCCATCTACGAAGATGGCTGCAATCACGTTGACAGGGAAGCACGTCTTCGTTCCCAGTCTGACAAATACTTACATACCCTATCACACCTTGACCGACTCGCAGTGTCACTCTGTCTTTGTTCTGTAGAAAATATCTGGCGCTGTTTCGAACAGCGGACGAAACTAACAAGCAGTGTTCCCAGAGTTTGGTAACTTTGTGGCATCTAATCATCAGTGAGTGGCTTAAGCTGGATACGGCATACTTGCATAGACACGTGACGTCTACTGCTCATCAAATTCGACCCATATCAAGCGCAGAGCCGATGTCAGGCGGGGCTAGCATGAAGTCTCCTAGGAGGGACTAATTTAAGATGCCCCATAAACGAAACTTTCTGCCAGTCTGGGATTCACACTCGGATCTCGTGGTAATAATAGAAAGTAGACTTGCAAAGTTCTCTTAAGGTGGGAAATGCATGAAACCCATAGTCTCTTGCTAATATACAGTGTGCTTTAGATATTAAAGATGGATAAGTAAAATTTTCTGTTTTTCTTAGTATTAGTGCAATACACCTCCAAATTCAGTTTTCAAAATTTCTATTGAAATTTTGAAATTATTATAAAATAATCATTTTAATACACCTCATATAACTGATTATCGCATTTCTCTCACCTTGTCACTACCAAAATGAACTGTGTTACACCTACATCCATGTACACTGCATACGTAACCAGTTTGGAATATCAATGACAAAGAGTTTTCGTAAGATTTTGCACCCTCTTCCAAGGGTTCTCCATTGGCTTGTAAGGACATTTAACTAAATGTTGTAGTTTAAACAAAACATTGGAAAATTTGTTTGGCACACGTCTAGAAATCTATAGTCCAAATAGCAAGGGGTTACATCTAATGTGTTATGAGACATAGGTATGCAAGTGTCACAATACGTAATTTCCAGGAAAATTAATTTAAAGGTCAGACTTATATTTTCTTCTATTGTACATTCTCAGAATGTTGCAGGACTGTAGACACGATCTTCTATGTCGTCAAGATCTGTCATTTAATTTCTTTTGTTTTGACATTTATCCTTTGGTAGGCCATGAACAGACATGGCAGCTCTAGATTAATGATGGCGCTAAATTTCGTCAGCAATTGTTAGAGTCAGTGCACCAGCCTTGAAGTAATGAGTTTTCTGATGATTACCCATCTTTAGTAAATCAGAATTTGACAGGAATACAGATGTGACCTTCGCAGCATTCATTAGACATTAAAGGATGATTTTCTTGTGGTTGTAGAAATTGTTATAGCACGGGCAACAAGGAAAGGGGGCGTGACGAGTTAACATCGACTATTTTCATCGCCTCCCGTAAGATTTCTAAAATGAAACTTCGAGAAATATTTCTCAATGAAGTTTGTTGCTGTCTACAAACCAATTTGGAAAAAAAAATTTTTGGCATTGCAAACGCTCTCCCTAAAGGTGTTCTATCCTTTCCCTACTACGATATTTATCCACTGCCCATGAAGCTTTCCAGGGATTTTTTGTAGGGATATCTTTCATAGCAACCCCTCCCCCCAAAAATGTATTTGTAGCTCAGTATCTAATTAATATGCCGAATGGTGCAGTAGCGGATAGCTTTTTATCTTGGAACACTGTTCAGACTTTAATATATTTTTTTGGTCCCTCTTAAAATGATAACATTAGTTTTATATGTGTTGCACTCGTTTCTGCGACTAAAAGAGTTACTCCAGGAAAGTAAGCTTTTTACAAAATTCAGAAACTGTTATATAGTGAAAGTGTACCTAGCAACAAAAATTTTATTCAAATTTATAAATGTTTCAATTGAGGCGAAATTGACAGTGCTCTATTTAATATTATATGTATTTCATTATTACTGTACTACAAATCAAGTAAGCAGTAAGTAAGCAGTAAGTAAGTGAATTCAGATTTTAAAAAATGTATTTTCAAAAGTACGTATTCTAGAGCAGAGTTACAAGATAAAAACAATTTGAAGTGGAAACTACTGTCAGGCAACACACATTATGATTTTCGGGTTTCAGAAGATTATTAAGACATTCAGTTAACTCAGTTCGTTTACAGATGCTGCACAAAACACAAGCTCATGTCTTACAACAAGAACAAACGTAGTTACCAATGCTGTCTTTCATATGATTCCAAAATCGGTCAATGGATTAGAGCACCGTCCACGAATAGTCATGCGTCCCTAAGTACACTATCCTTCAGGTACAGTACTGTACTCTGTTCGATTTATTGTGTTTTCGAACTGGTTTGTAAATATATTAATCAAGATATCCACGGGTGTACTGCCGGTCTACAGTGTCCAACGGGCACAATATTTCGGCGATCATACATGTCGCCATCATCAGGTGAACTGACGGACTGAGCTCCTGTGAACGTGCCGGCACGGAGATCCGTACGCTATGGCTGCTCGGAGGGAACTGAATTCGGTCGCGGCGGCGGCCGATTTAAATACCCTCCGCCCGCGGCGCGCTCCCTCCACCGTCCGCGCCCCGCGCCACGGTCGCGCGGTGGATCAGATTGCGACGGCGTCTGAGATGACGTCACTGTGATGGCTCTGTCCGCCGTGGTCGTCACAACTATACGTTTGCTCGATTTACTCTTGATTAACCCAATCGCTGGTTCCCAAGCCTTGCTAAGATTATAGCCACAGTCACCGTTTATGAGGTCGTCATTTGTGCGAATTTCGATGGCCTCTCTAACAACGCTGTCCAGTATCTCGACGTCTGTACCAGAATTTCGATGGCCTCTCCAACCAATTCTTGAATCTCTTGTCATATGTTGCATCTCGAGGTCCAAAAGTACTAATTATTTTAACGTGACTCAGAAAAGGATGATGGGAACATTACTTTGGCCACGGGAGGACTGTTACTATATTTCAGATGGATCTGCATTACCATCATATCTAAAGAACATGGACTCGATTCACCATGACTACACTAGAGTCATAACAGTAACCTGTAGGGCACATCCTATAGCCAGCTTTGGGGATGAGGGAGGGGATCAGCCCTTAACCTTCATATTGGTGAGCACTAACACTTATGTACACTGGTGTGGTAGGCAGGCCTATGCTGTCCGCTTCTCATTATTTTTCCCCATCAGAACTTTACGATTCGACTTCAAGATGAATTTACAGTCTCTGATACAAGTGCTGTGTAATTATAAATTCACTGGAGCACGTTATGTGCAATCGAAAAGATATTTATCTCGTGTGCTTTGACACTCTAAGGGTCCTAAAGGCCATTCAGCGAAACAACTAGTTGTTAAAGACAAAAGACCCATTTCAGTTACGACAGCATGCAAGGGGGTGGTATCATTCTGCTTAGAGTTGGGATATGTTGGCAGCCAGCCCATATAGCAGAAAGGTACTGCTACAAGCAATACTATGTTCTACTGCATGCTGTTGCTTGAGTATTGTTATCCAATTGTTGAGAAGGAATGTTATGAGTTAATGGGAGACTGAGTGTTTGGTGGCAAAACATTTTTTCTCCTTTGAACGCAAATGGACTTTAAATACAAGAAAACTCGTCTTATTTTCTCAGTTTCTAGGTGTTGTAAAAATTAGCATTGTTGGATATCTAGAATCTGTGGGTGGTTAAATTGTGAATGTCACTGTGAAAGGAAACTATATGCTGTTGTTGGGAGGGAACTTTCAGGCAGGCCCAAGGGTTGTTTTCAGTTGGGGAAGTGGAAGTGGCTGTGAGTTCAATGATGCAGCAATCTGCAAGACTCACACCTCTTACCGCACCAGTTCATCCAACGATAAATTGTGTCTGCGGGCACTCGCGCTTGCTGATCCAGGGAAGATCGTAAATAAGTACCAGATAGTCTTTTAAAAATCGATTACATCTTTTGCGGCTCTGTGTCCTCCTGTTAAATCAGTACACATAGTCTCAAAAAAATGGTTCAAATGGCTCTGAGCACTATGGGACTCAACTTCTAAGATCATAAGTCCCCTAGAACTTAGAACTACTTAAACCTAACTAACCTACGGACATCACACACATCCATGCCCGAGGCAGGATTCGAACCTGCGACCGTAGCGGACACATAGTCTCACATCTTCAAATAAAGTAACCGCCATTCAACGTCAGCATCCAAGCAAACTTTATGGTGGCCACCAGTTCAAGGTAATCCTGTAATAAATGTACTCTCTAAGAGCTCTAGAAACTCATGGGAAATTAAACACACAAGCAAAAGTTATACGGCTACTGCGTTGTCTGTGTTGGGAGATAATGGACCGAAATTTGGTATTCTCAGCACACTCTTAAAACAATGAATCTCGCAATATTCAATACCCAAACTATTTCCGAAACTGAATGTTCCGTGCGTCTAGCTCGAAGTACCAATCCGCGTTAAATGTCGGTTGATTACCGTTGTGCGGCCGTAATCACACCGGAAACCATTTCACACGAATTTGCTGAGTACAATAATGACAGCCCTACCATTGCACTACCCTTTTATATATTGTGTAAGCTATACTATCGCCATTTGTATATGCGCATGTATTTATCCCATGAATTTTGTCACCTCAGTGTGTATTCAAGTCTACAGACACCTGCTAAAATATTCATAACGTAACAGGATATTGAATCATTTTATCAGCACGATGGTAAAGAGACTACTCCCCCTTTGACGCAATTTACATTGCCTTCACGACCAGATGAGTATCAGCGAATACCAGAACAACACTGAGAAAGTCGTGCAGCAAACTAACCTTACATCATAGGCTCGAGGATGTATGCAGGGATGACTGGAAGCAATCTCACAAGAAAAGTCAAAAGTTTGTTAACAATATCATACGTCACTTCCTTCGAGATTTGCAATATTTTTCTCGTTGATCACAAGCGTACAACAGCACACAGATGCGACTCGCATCTACATCATGATCCGTCGAACCCCGTCAATCTCATTTCTCAAGAAAGGACTGCGACCACTACATGTGTATTCTTCATCAGTCGTGACGTTATTTACCCCCTCTTCCTAGATAACACGATCTGAACACTTCTAATAGCAACAATTGGGGCAAATTTGTATTTCTACTTGAAATAATTATTCTAAGAATTTTTTATTATTTCTGCTTATCTTTAAAACATTACAAAATTCGGAGCTCTATTTTGTGTACTTCCCATTTCAGAGAAATGGGCGAGTCCATCCATACCGACTGAAGGAATCCTGCTCCGCATAAACTGCGTCCTTCCTCTTCTACTGGAACAGTACGTGTGTGCAGCTCTGCTACAAGACTCGAACAGTGACAATATCACCCGCATTGAACCCATTCAGTACACGACAGCGAACTATGCCATCTCTTAGCCGTCGCCTATGCTGGCTAGGCAACTCTTCCTCGCGTCGCTTTTCGAGCAACAGAAAACGTGACCTTCTCTTGTTCTTTAGCAAATACGACTGCTTCACTAAATTTAAAACGGAATTGAAATCTAACCACTGGTCTGATATTGTTACGGATTGTAGGCATAAACTTACACTTTTGCAGCTATGTATTATCACACAAGGAAAAAAATAACCTCTTTAAAAGTAGTCTTATGTAGTTGGGGAAATTTGCATTTGGGATTGAGATGAGTAGCGAAATAAATTAGAGCTGCCCGTGTTAACCCCTCCACCAATGGTTTTAAAAAGATTTTTTTTATTATCAGTGCACCATGAATTAACGTTTCCTCAAACTTTAAAACTTTCAGAACTTTCCTTTTTGCTTCCTTCCAAATGAATTATAAGATATCACATTTTTTCCGTTGTACTGAATTAAGAAAGATATTTCAGACTGTATTAACGTACAACAACATAAAATTAAAAATTACAGTACCTTAAACAATAAATTTGTATCAATATGGTAGATAATGCCTTTGGAATAAACAAATATCATCGAAAAGTATTTTCCTAACTCAGTGTTGGGCGGCTGCGCCGTCTTCTACAACAGCCTGAGAACTATTTCTGTGGTGAGCCAGAAAGCGATGGAGAACACACGGACCATAGTTTCCAGTCTGCAAGACTACAATGTTGTCTTGCCCACTGACAGAAATATTTCTCTTCTCTATTTACTCAGTGGGATGAGGGACTATGATTATAAATGAACATTTGGAGTTCTAATTGATAGATATATTTGATAAACTTTCGCAAGCACAACGTAATAACACTGCTGATGATAATACATTACTGGCCATTAAAATTGCTACACCACTAAGATGACGTGCTGTAGACGCGAAATTTAACCGACAGCAAGAAGATGCTGTGATATGCAAATGATTAGCTTTTCAGAGCATTCACACAAGGTTGGCGCCGGTGGCGACACCTACAACGTGTTGACATGAGGAAAGTTTCCAAGCGATTTCTCATACACAAACAGCAGTTGAATGTCGTTGCTGGTGAAACGTTGTTGTGATACCTCGTGTAATGAGGAAAAATGCGTACCATCGCGTTTCTGACTTTGATAAAGGTAGGATTGTAGCTTATCGCGATTGCGGTTTATCGTATCGCGACATGACTGCTCGCGTTGGTCGAGATCCAATGACTGTTAGCAGAATATGGAATCGGTGGGTTCAGGAGGGTAATACGGAACGCCGTGCTGGATCCCAACGGCCTCGTATCACTAGCAGTCGAGATGACAGGCATCTTATCCGTACGGTTGTAACGGATCGTACAGCCACGTCTCGATCTCTGAGTCAACAGATGGGGACGTTTGCAAGACAATAACCATCTGCACGAACAGTTCGACGACGTTCGCAGCAGCATGGACTATCAGCTCGGAGACCATGGCTGCGGTTACACTTGACACTGCATCACAGACAGGAGCGCCTGCGATGGTGAACTCAACGACGAACCTGGGTGCACGAATGGCAAAACGTCATTTTTTTTCTGATGAATCTAGGTTCTGTTTACAGCATCATGGTGGTCGCATCCTTGTTTGGCGACACCGCGGTGAACGCACATTGGAAGCGTGTATTCGTCATCGCTATACTGGAATATCACCCGGCGTGATGGTATGGGGTGCCACTGGTTACACGTCTCGGTCACCTCTTGTTCGCATTGACGGCACTTTGAACAGTGGACGTTACATTTCAGATGTGTTACGACCCGTCGCTCTACCCCTCATTCGATCCCTGCGAAACCCTACATTTTGGCAGGATAATGCACGACCGCATGTTGCAGATCCTGTACGGGCCTTTCTGGATACAGAAAATGTTCGACTGCTGCCCTGGCCAGCACATTCTCCAGATCCCTCACAAATTGAAAACATCTGGGCAATGGTGGCCGAGCAACTGGCTCGTCACAATACGCCAGTCACTACTCTTGATGAACTGTGGTATCGTGTTGAAGCTGCATGGGCAGCCATCCAAGCTCTGTTTCACTCAATGCCCAGGCGTATCAAGGCCGTTATTACGGCCAGAGGTGGTTGTTCTGGGTACTGATTTCTCAGGATCTATGCACCCAAATTGGGTGAAAATGCAATCACATGTCAGTTGTAGTATAATATATTTGTCCAATGAATACCCGTTTATCATCTGCATTTCTTCTTGGTGTAGCAATTTTAATGGCCAGTGGTGTACAAATAACAAATCTGATGTGTCTGTCATAAGCAGCACTACGAGCAGTTAAGAGGTGACCTCTACGGAAAGTTCCCAATAAATCGTCTGTCGCCCTGACTTATAGTAATCTAAGATAATTGCTCACCAAAAAAAGAGGAAAATAATCTCACCACTTGCCATACGGTTTTGGTATCATTAAGGGCGGCACACTAACTGGTACTTCCGCCAAGTCTAAGCGAGCCAGGACGGTGTACAGTCCAAGCGAGTCCACTCTCTATTTGTATCGAAAATGGGTTTACTTGCAGTCTGGCTATGACGTCACGTGAGCCAGCGCGTAATCCAGCGTTTGACTGACGCAGACGTTATGGTATCTGGGTGCATAGTGAAGTCTTGTCACAGCCTCCCATGCCGTATTTATATATGAGGGCAGCGGACGGCCGACGGAAACACAAGCTGTCAGCCACTCTATCCTCAAGTAGCAGCATCTATATGGCCGCTTTCTCGCACACATATTACTTTACAACACCGTCATGAATCAATATAGAATCTTCGCAATTTCTGTATGAATGAAGTTAAGTAGGCTTTAATCACGGAAAAAGATTTAACCCACCTGCATTTAAACTTTGCCGTCTAGAATTTTTAGAACGAAACTGACTGTAGAACATGACCTCTGAACTATAACTTTGAGAGACCTTGTGTAAGTAGGCTGTTTAGGTTTTTTTATTGGTAACGCCACCTCTGTATGAAAATCACTGGCTGTGCTGTGGGCAGTCTGTGTCTGCTTTGCATTGTTGTAATACTCGCCATTGTAGTGTTGGGCAGCGGCAGCTGGATGTGAACAGCGCGTAGCGTTGCGCAGTTGGAGGTGAGCCGCCAGCAGTGGTGGATGTGGAGAGAGAGATGGCGGAGTTTTGAAATTTGTCATAAACTGCTATATTTATATATGATGATATCAAGGTAAATACATTGTTTGTTCTCTATTAATATCTTTCATTTGCTAACTATCCCTATCAGTAGTTAGTGCCTTCCATAGTTTGAATCTTTTATTTATCTGGCAGTAGTGGCGCTCGCTGTATTGCAGTAGCTTGAGCGGAGAAGATTTTTGTGAGGTAAGTGATTTGTGAAAGGTATAGTTTAATGTTAGTCAGGGCCATTCTTTTGTAGGGAATTTTGAAAGTCAGATTGCGTTGCGCTAACAAAATATTGTGTGTCAGTTTAAGCACAGTCTTGTATAATTGTTCAAAGGGGACGTTTCATATGTCGACCCTTAGCCGAGGATACCTTACTGGAATCTTCAGATTTTTTCTTGTAGTTTGTGTAATTAGTGTAGCTTTTGTTTATTGCTAGCGCGTAATTGTAGAGAGAATCTCCTTTGTAGTTGTAGCTTTTCATTGTTGTACAGTAAAACAGTTGTGGCATGCATGTAGATTTGCACCAAGTATTTCGCAGCTGCGCTGGCAATTAAGTAGACATTATTTCCATTGCTATGTTATTTTATTTTGCTCTTCAAATTGTGCTTTTCTGTGTTATCGTGTGAAATATTGTGACAATTATGGCGTGTGAAAATCGTAATACTAGGCTCCAAAGTAACCTGAGAAATGACAGTGAAGACGAAAGCAGTGTGTTAGCGCCGCAGAGTAATGAATTAACTAATGTTCAAAGTAGTAATTTGGTAATTGCGCATAGGGAAATGGAGCGGGCGGCAAACAATGGTGTAGACAGTGAAACAGGTAGTGAACAGGGAAGCGTTATCGATCGATTGGTCGGAAACAGCTCGCCTCAGGAATCGGGAATGACAGAACACAATATTGCAAATACTGCAGACTCAGGTTTTGGGTTCTCACCGTTTTCTCAAATGAGTCAAGACACATTTTCCGCTTGTCAAAATGTGAATGTTGCCGGTGCAACTTCACTGCCGAAAAGCACTGAGGAACATGTTTCAGACACCAGTGCATTGTTATTACAATTAATGCAACAAATGGGACAAAAGCTTGAAAAGTTAGACACAATGGAACAACACCAGAGACAAACACAGCAACAGTTAGACACAGTGGAACAAAATCTCAAAAAGTTAGACACAGTGGAACAAAATCTTAAAAAGTTAGACACACTGGAACAAAATCAGAGACAAACACAGCAACAGCTTCAAAAGTTAGACTCATTGGAACAAACTCTTGAACAAACGCGTGAAGATTTAACTACTGAGTTATATAACATTGAATCGAAATGTCAAAAAGTCTGTAATGACGTAAAAACTCAAATTTGTGAGCATTTTCAACCTATTTTTTCGCTGCATGAAAAGGCATTACAGAATCACGAAGCAGCCATAAAAGAACTGCAAATTATTGTTCATGAAAATCATGAGACCTTGCAAGCTAAATTTGACTCAGTTGCATCTACCGATTCGGTTACACAACTTGCAAAAACTCAGGAAAACTTAAAGAACACAGTAGATTCGATTTCAACACAAATGGACACTCTGAAACTTGGTTCAGAAAAACACATTGAGGAAATGTGTTCACTATCGGAGAAAGTAGCCGAACTTTCGGATCAGTTCACTAACTCATCTACGAAGGTAGATGATAATCTGAACGACACAAAACCGGTAGTCTTTAATGACACAGAAGAGTGCGAACAAATTAGGAAATTCAAACAAAACCAGAATCAAATTAATACGCAACACCAAAGAGAAATCCGGGAAGTACAAGATCAGCTGACTCAGGTAATACAAGAATTACGTATTTCAGAGGCCACTCGCGCTCCAATACGGGAAGAGGTACATAGAAATACGGAACAAACACAAAATAATAACACAGGGCATTTCGGAAGTTATGAAAGAAATTGGCAATGTGCACCGAATTTTGAGATGGAACGGCCGACACGACCTAACAATGACCGATATGCGACTCGCCGACATGATGACTTTGACTATAAGCTGTTCATTACTACACGTAAATTCAAAACATTTAAGAATTCTGGCAACGACATTCATCCACAAGCATGGCTCCATCAATTCTCGCATTGTTTTCCTCCCAACTGGTCATTAGAGCACAGATTAGAATTTATGTGTGGCTACTTGGAGAATGAACCAGCTGTAAGAATGCGATCGGTAATTCACGATTGCCACAGTGAAGGAGAGTTTTACCATGCCTTCCTCTCAGCATATTGGTCTCAAGCCACACAAGACCGTGTAAAACATAGCATCATGATGATGAAACACTTTGAACAATCTGAATTTTCCAGTCTTGTCAAATATTTTGAAGACATGTTGCATAAGAATAAGTATCTTTCAAACCCATACAGCCCCTCAGAACTCATCCGCATTTGCTTAATCAAACTGCCTGAACATTTACGACATATTATTTTGGCAGGACGTTGCAAAGACGACATTGAAGCTTTTCAGGGACTCTTACAAGAATTAGAAATTGACACAGACAGTCGCGGGATGCGAAAACGGGAAAACAATCACTACAGGGCACATCCGTCACAATTCCGTGACGACAGAAATAATAACTGGACACGACAAGGCTATTCTTACAACGCAAATCGTGATCAAAACAGACACCACCCATATGACAACCACTGGCAGAGTAATAATAGTTACAGAGAAAGATCGCATTTCCGTAGTAATGAATATGACAGAGATAACCATAGAAACAGACAATATGGTAATCAGAACTATTATTATCAAGGGAGACAGAATAATTTCAGACGCAACAGTTCAGCGCGCAGTTACGATTCAGGGAGAAATTCTCCACCACGTGACCGACGCGAAAGAAACTGTGTAAACTACCGACAAAACGACAGACCTGAATTCTATGAGAACTGGCGAGCTTTAAACAGAGCTGGGCCCTCTCGGCAAGGCGAATTTGTGGAAGTTAGACCTCCTAATCCCAGTAACGACGCGCGCCAACAAAGAAACAGACAATGACTCACACCGCAGGCAGCCGCGTGCGCCGGCTGGCTCAGAGAAAAATAACATTGACGCTAACCTTGAGCAAAATTCCAGTATTCTTCACGGACGAATACCGCATGATAATTGCATTCAAGTTGAAATTCTTCGTACTAGGAAGAGTAAAGGTTTACACCATATTTCACATGTAAAACCGTTTATTGAAAGATAATCTGCCTTTTAACTTTGTCTTTGCCATAAAACTTTTCAATTGACGCTACTAGTACGCTTTGTCAGACGTAGAATCTGTTAACATACAACAATGTTTGAAGTTAAATATCCAATCAAGAACCAAGAGAACTTATTTCAACAGAAATTATGAATGCATTGTTATAGTGAACAGACGACACAATGTTGTTATTTGTACATTCTTGCTTGTTAGTTGCACGATTACGTAACGACTATCAGGCTTACATACTTAGAACATTTACCAGTACTGCTAATGAGATTTTAATGCAACATTTTGGTTACCTGAAAATACATTCTGTATTTAAAGTACTTTCTGTGAGATACCAGATGACACAGTGGTTAGTTTATGGGACAGCTACACGATTTATATCACGACGTTACTAATGTGTGACAATTTACATTGTTGCTTTTGCGGAGTATCTGTTTTATATCTGCACAGTTTTTCTGTATTATTCTGGAAAGTAAAACATGTTTTAATAGTAACTTTTGTGGTATAGCTACAATGAGACAGCCTTTTCCGTAGCACAATAATACGTTACAGCACAGTAATTTCTTCATCACAACAATAAGAGTAATAACTAAGATATCTATACGCAAAGCATTTCACTTTTGTTTATCATGAGGTAAGTACATTGGCTTCTGCAGAACTCAGCTTTTGGAGGACGATAACTACGACACTTCCACAGAGATTATCTTACAACAAGATGCACATTTAGCGCTACAGGACACGCATTTCAGTGATTAATGTTGTACTTAAAACATTTATTTTTAAAGATTTTTGAATTACAAAGAAAGTTTTCCGTGATACATTTCATTCCATTGCTGTAATCTGTAACACCTGAGGGTATAATTACATTAATCCTCAGGGGGGTATACGCCTACTTTGTGTACCATGTGTTTGGCAACCACAAGGAACCCTAGCTAATATGGTATTTGCTTATACAACTTTACACATCGGTACCATATTTCTCTAAAACATAAATTACACAGCGATCTGATCATGTAACTGAGAGATAAACTTTTTTTATTACATCAGTGACAGATGTTTACGCAATTACACAGTTGAATAACTTCACACTTATAAAATTGTATTTTGTCTGTACTTTGTAAACTGTTCATATTTTTTTTGGAACCATTGTGATACTATGAGAGCTTTGAATGATGTATTTGGTATGGATTCATGATTTTTAAAGTACGTTTGAGGCAGATGACACTTTTGACATGAGCAGAGAATTTTTTTAATTATTGGAGGAAGCTACGACGATTTTGAGATTTGACTGAGGTGTTATGATGTTATTTTTACGACGACGATGTGTATTATGCTGCTGAGGTATGTTTACGATTAATAGGCTGAGGCTATATGAGTTATTTGATTATGCTTCATATTTATAATGACGAAATATTGACGAGTGTCGATGGATACGTATATGTGTAATAAGGTAAGGAGTAATGAATAGTGGGTAGGGACTCTTGACTTGTGAAAAAGGATGTTGGAAACCAAGAATCGTACTTTAAGAGTTATGAAATGTGTGTAAATGCGTGAATGTATCACAATGCCGGCGAAAATTTTTTGGACAACGTTATATTCATAGGATTTTCTTTCTACAGATTTGCAACGCTAATTCTTGACCTGTGAAATATTTTTATGTGAGACTGTCACTGTAGCGGAAACTGGTGTCGTAAATATTTCCGTAAGAAAGTTAAGTGACCACCTGCATGTAATGCGTCGTGGGCACGCAGCTGTGTCAAACACCTGGAGAACAAGCCATTAGGGTGTGCCTTTCCGGAAGCACAGGTAGAAAAAAAAAAGAAAAAAGGCAGGCCTTTATCCTCGCCATTGGCATTCCTTTAGAGAAAATATTGCAAATGCGACACCCTCATTACTTCCATTAACCTTGCTATTGACATTCCTTTGTAGAAAGCATCGCAGATATTACGCGCTCATTACCTGAAAACATATGATTACTCGTACTTTGTGCTAATTACTGCAATGCTTATGAATTGATGGGAAATATTCGTACATCTGCACACCTGATTATGACAAGTGTCTTTCTATGAGAGTTGAGAGCTACTGACTTACGAAATGCCACATGACTATTGAATGATATTTTTATGCTTTGCTTTTCGTAGTTGCTTATTTCACTTGATATCTGGTTTCCAGCTGTGTTGCAGCATTGCTTTTATAAAATAAAATGCATTTGCTAATGTGAACACTTTCTGTTAACAGATCTATTAAATAATTATTTTATGATCCACATTCTTTAAAAAAGGAGCATTTGGAAAGGAAAGAACAATAAGAAGGAACTAGTAACAGTAACACACAATTTTCTTTTCAAGTACATGGTAATATTTCTTTTTACAATCGGTTGTTGTGGTGCACCACTTTAATTTACATAGACATTAAGATGTGAATATACACTTCCCTTATCTGCATTGTTGTTTTTACTGTAACATCTTTTCTGCTTGAGCTTTGCCATGTATAGATATAAGTTTTATATTTTTTATATTTGCTGCTGCTGTTTGCCAGGCATAGTGCTACTGAATTTTAAATTGTGTTACTCTGTTAAGCTAATTTTACTGCTGACTTATTTTTCTTGCTACTGTACATTGGCTCATGTTAGTTGTAATGTTGCATTGCTTGGTAATTTATATTTAGTGTAGCTTGCTTTGCAATTTTCCATTTTTTTTGCATTGCTGTTTGTGTTAATTTGCTATGTGCTGCTGCATTGCCTCGTCCCTTAGTTTAGTATCTGAGCTCAGTAGATTTAAGTTAGCTTAAGAGGAGACTATATAAGAAACTAACTATTATAAATTTATAAGAAATGCATTGAGAAGCTATCAGAAAATGGTCTGGCAAAATAAAAAGGATACTGTACAGTGGAGAAAAACTATTATTGACAGAGGATGTGAACAGAATACAGAAAGCAGAGAGAAAAACTATTTTTGACAGAGGATGTGAACGAAATACAGAAGGCAGGCTTAGATAGGACTTTTGGGAATAATGATGAATGAAGGGAGAACTCCAAGAAGCAAAGAAAGTTTTGTTTGCAAAATACTGCAATGAAACAAACCCTGTCCTTTCCTTTTGTGTTATCCCACTATGTGTTTGGGTACCCTTGTGTATATATGTTCTTCCTGTCTTTATATGTTTACCTCATCAGACTTTTGTTGTAGAATTTTTCTCATACTCAGCTACATGAACTATGATGAGGAATACTGTTATCCTCAAATATAATTTGCGTTAATAATATGTTATTTACTTTGTAAAGATGTTAGACATTATTAATTCTGTTTTGTTTTAATGCTCATGTGTAAAGTTGATGTTTCAAAAGTTATTCTGATCTTTTATGTATTTACTTATGTCATAATTCCTGTAACACTGATGTATATGTTTATTTCTATTCTTTTGTAAAGCCCCTATTACTACAAACGTTATCTGTATTATTATGTTTTTAATGATGTGTTTTGTACCTTTGTTATTGTATTCTTATGTTATAAAATTGTAATTGTCACCAGTTCATGGTATTATTAACTTGTTAGTTACATTTCACTGCACACGTTTCTGTTGGTCATAGTATATGGACAATATGTGAGAAGTAGGGACTGATAGCGTTTGCACGTGTGTTAATGATTCAGCAAGGGACTGGATAACAGCATTGCTGGTTCTAAGGACAATTTCAAAAACTTTGTGAGTGCACAAGTGGTGGTTTATGGACTTGCTATATTATCCGCAAGACTCTTCAACGGTGATTGTGCACCTGCACAGTCACAACAGATGGCTGCTGGCTATCTCTCCAAGGACTACAGTGGGTCTGCATCTTTGATGACCCACCAGTACCATTATCTCTACAAGGACTACAGTGGGTCTGCATCTATGATGACCCACCATGCCATTATTTCTACAAGGACTGCAGTGGGTCTGCACCTCTGGTGGCCCACCAATACCGTAATCTCTACCAGGACTACAGTGGGTCTGCTCTGTGATGACCTACCTACCAATACTCTTCAAAATTTCGACTGACTCTGCTGTGGGTTTGCTCTGTTGTGGCCCATTACCTGTCTGCATGTCGAGAGTCAGCACTGTCTTTCCATTGGAAGGACAACACTACTTCTTCAAGACTGCATGGAAATCCACTACTTCCGTGTGCATTTTCTTTTACTGCTCAGACTTTGAGAAAAACACTGCTATTCTCCTGTTATGTACGATTAGGACTGTCTTTATGGACTGTGAGACAATTTTAGCTTTTGACCAACATCGTATCTATAAGTGTGTGCATTTGATTTCTTTGTTATTGTAATTATGAAAAAAAATTTTCAAATCTGTATTGGCCACTGCCCAATCCAATTTGTAAAATTTTTTGTGGGGAGCATGGGGGCTATGTAAGTAGGCTGTTTAGGTTTTTTTATTGGTAACGCCACCTCTGTATGAAAATCACTGGCTGTGCTGTGGGCAGTCTGTGTCTGCTTTGCATTGTTGTAATACTCGCCATTGTAGTGTTGGGCAGCGGCAGCTGGATGTGAACAGCGCGTAGCGTTGCGCAGTTGGAGGTGAGCCGCCAGCAGTGGTGGATGTGGAGAGAGAGATGGCGGAGTTTTGAAATTTGTCATAAACTGCTATATTTATATATGATGATATCAAGGTAAATACATTGTTTGTTCTCTATTAATATCTTTCATTTGCTAACTATCCCTATCAGTAGTTAGTGCCTTCCATAGTTTGAATCTTTTATTTATCTGGCAGTAGTGGCGCTCGCTGTATTGCAGTAGCTTGAGCAGAGAAGATTTTTGTGAGGTAAGTGATTTGTGAAAGGTATAGTTTAATGTTAGTCAGGGCCATTCTTTTGTAGGGAATTTTGAAAGTCAGATTGCGTTGCGCTAACAAAATATTGTGTGTCAGTTTAAGCACAGTCTTGTATAATTGTTCAAAGGGGACGTTTCACTTGTATTGGTTGTTATTTACATCAAGGTCTTGAAACTTGTTGTGGCTCTATTATTTAATGGTTTTCGTTCGGTGCAGTGATCAAAACTTTCTGTCATTAATATAAATGACACTTAATCTATAACAAATTAGGACGATTTTGTTCCAAGTTTAGTTTTCAGTTAATTACTCGAAAACTATCAGAGCTAGCCCAATGGGATCACATACTTAAGGTTTTATATCGAAGTCAGGCTTCATACAGATTTTGAGCTTCCTAGCATTATTATTCAGCACCAGGTATTTTTCGTAAAAACGTGGATTCTGATTAAAAATTTTCCGATCAAGTTGAAACTTGTAACAGTTAATTTTGACATACATTTGTACATTATGGTCGTTTTTTGGCGTTATAGCTTTATTATTTAGCCCCTCTTATTTTTTCTTAAAATGATGTACAGTATTTAGGGAAAGATATTCATCTGATCAGTCTGAGATTCGTCAGTTTAAACATTAATATACTAAAGTATATGTTGACAAAGTATGAAAAAGCAACATTAATTTTTAAGTTCTTTCTTAAATTGTGGCGCAATAATCGCATGTTACTATCAGGCGCGTTGTGATGACTGGCAGCAGTGAACTGGGTAAGTCCCGGCACACTCGCTTGCCTCTGTATCCCTCAAATGACACAGAGCTTGTTTCGCCACAGCAGGAAAAACATTATAAATTTGGTTACCAATTCATAAATAGAAAATCTAAATTACATGAATGTGAAAACCAGAAATCATAAAAAATAATTTATATTTGATTTTTTTTGCTAAACCAGATTAGATGTACTCGCACCTTCTTCATCACTCTACAGAAATTGAAGAAAACTGTAATGTTCCTTGTAGTGCTGAATTCTGAGCCATTTTCCTTTCTGTGACCCCAATTAATTAAGAGACTGAGGGAGTTGTATAGGGGATGCAGCTGTAACGTCAGACGTGCAGCCGAGAACGACCTTACTGAGCAGCTAAATTACTGATGTACAGAGATAATAATTAATGAATTCAGGAACCACCATACATGCTTCTTAAAGTAATTTAAACGACAGCCGGAGTTTAAAATGCAGGACAGAGTTGAATTAGTGTGAGGCGCCTAACATGTTACTGATAGAGATGAACCCACGAGGTAGCACAGGAGGGGACAGAAAATGGATGAGTGCGATGATTTACTATCACACTGCTGAGTGTATCGTCCCACTGCTAGAGCGCAACACAATAATGCCCGCCGATGTTAAACAGTGGCTCCTACACGCTATTGCCCTTGATGAGGTACTGAATAAGCTAAAATTACTGTTTAGTCAAGGCGACAAGTACCTAGAGCATATTGCGTGCACATCTGAGTCCTTTTCCTGCAGTCACTGGTCAGAAGAGAAGCTGGCAAACCGACTGGGGCTGATGCACTAAGAACTATAATGACTTCTTAACGCCCGCACAATATTGTGCTTTCTGTCTCATATGCAGGCGCCGGCCGAAGTGGCCGTGCGGTTAAAGGCGCTGCAGTCTGGAACCGCAAGACCGCTACGGTCGCAGGTTCGAATCCTGCCTCGGGCATGGATGTCTGTGATGTCGTTAGGTTTAACTAGTTCTAAGTTCTAGGGGACTAATGACCTCAGCAGTTGAGTCCCATAGTGCTCAGAGCCATTTGAACCATTTTTTCATATGAAGGCGAGTATCAACTGCTAGAAGGGGCAGTATTCACGGACTTGATGAACAGATAACGCCTTTTGTCCGCTGAAGCTTCCTCTTCTGCCTTGACTCTAACTGTTAGACACAATCGGTTTTGCAGCATTGCAATTCCTCTAGGAAGGAGAAGATAAGTTTCAATTTTTGTACGAGTTTACTATTTCCCACATTCATAGACAGATAATCAAATGACCTCAAACTGACTGCAGCTGAATTTAGTATCTTTTACGAAATTTTACAAAATGGTAGGGAGAGTTGGACTACAGAGTG
This sequence comes from Schistocerca serialis cubense, assembly GCF_023864345.2. Taxonomy (NCBI): domain Eukaryota; kingdom Metazoa; phylum Arthropoda; class Insecta; order Orthoptera; family Acrididae; genus Schistocerca; species Schistocerca serialis. The sequence continues at coordinate 447,717,424 of NC_064646.1, read as the reverse complement.
TTGTCGCAACTGTCATCATAGGAAACGTGGACAGGAGCAGAAATGATTGGTGAACATGTGAATATATCAAAGAGATTTACTTGTGTATCTCCAAAAGCATATAGACTCATTACAAAAAGTGCATCAAGATACAGAGTCCAGCTATTTCCATGTCAACAACGACAGGGCACCCGGAACCAAGTGTGAATGAAACAGTCATACTGGAGGATCTCAACGTTAGAGTGGTGTGAGTGACTGCCACCACCAGCCCCGTATCGCAGAGGCAGAGGGCGCTCATGGCACGGAGTTATGGACGTATGGCTTAGCAGGCCTGCACCATGGGGTCTTTCAGGTCTCACTCGACTGCTCAGCGTCTGATGGAAACTTCCAACCCCATTACCAATTGTGTATCAATATGTGATACGGCACTTAGCTTCCAACAGTCTGTGCATCAATCCAACCACTTTACATCTATATATAAACCCTGCAAATCACTGTGAAGTGTATGAGGGAGGGTACATCCAATGGTGTCTCTTATTAGGGCTTCTTCCAGTTCCATTCACATGAAGTGTGCAAGAAGAATGTTTAAATATCTCTACAGACACTGACTAATCTAACTGTGTATTAATGATCCCTATAGAAATAATGCAGTGGTGATTTTGAGTACATTCCTAGAGTCGTCAGAGTCATGTTCAAAGCCAGTTCCTCTAAATATAGATATGTGGTGTCTTCTGTCAACATGTCTGACAGATGTTCTGTCAACATGTCTGACAGAACAGACAATCTACATTACGTGTGAGATATTTGAAGCATAAGGACGACAGCATCCCAGTCCTGGATTGGCTCAAGTGGATATATATATTTGATTTCTTACTTTGTTATGCTAATTATTGCTATTCTGATCAGATGAAGCGCCATCTGTCGCACATTTTTTGAACATTTGTATGTTTTTGGTTGTAATAAAACCCCATGTCATTCCAAGCATGTGTGTCAATTGGCACCTCTCTATCTACATTTTCCGTGATTTATTCAGTTTTCCAATTTATACTGAATTTTTGATCACCTGATATACACTCCTGGAAATGGAAAAAAGAACACATTGACACCAGAGTGTCAGACCCACCATACTTGCTCCGGACACTGCGAGAGGGCTGTACAAGCAATGATCACACGCACGGCACAGCGGACACACCAGGAACCGCGGTGTTGGCCGTCGAATGGCGCTAGCTGCGCAGCATTTGTGCACCGCCGCCGTCAGTGTCAGCCAGTTTTCCGTGGCATACGGAGCTCCATCGCAGTCTTTAACACTGGTAGCACGCCGCGACAGCGTGGACGTGAACCGTATGTGCAGTTGACGGACTTTGAGCGAGAGCGTATAGTGGGCATGCGGGAGGCCGGGTGGACGTACCGCCGAATTGCTCAACACGTGGGGCGTGAGGTCTCCACAGTACATCGATGTTGTCGCCAGTGGTCGGCGGAAGGTGCACGTGCCCGTCGACCTGGGACCGGACCGCAGCGACGCACGGATGCACGACAAGACCGTAGGATCCTACGCAGTGCCGTAGGGGACCGCACCGCCGCTTCCCAGCAAATTAGGGACACTGTTGCTCCTGGGGTATCGGCGAGGACCATTCGCAACCGTCTCCATGAAGCTGGGCCACGGTCCCGCACACCGTTAGGCCGTCTTCCGCTCACGCCCCAACATTGTGCAGCCCGCCTCCAGTGGTGTCGCGACAGGCGTGAATGGAGGGACGAATGGAGACGTGTCGTCTTCAGCGATGGAAGTCGCTTCTGCCTTGGTGCCAATGATGGTCGTATGCGTGTTTGGCGCCGTGCAGGTGAGCGCCACAATCAGGACTGCATACGACCGAGGCACACAGGGCCAACACCCGGCATCATGGTGTGGGGAGCGATCCCCTACACTGGCCGTACACCACTGGTGATCGTCGAGGGGACACTGAATAGTGCACGGTACATCCAAACCGTCATCGAACCCATCGTTCTACCATTCCTAGACCGGCAAGGGAACTTGTGTTCCAACAGGACAATGCACGTCCGCATGTATCCCGTGCCACCCAACGTGCTCTAGAAGGTGTAAGTCAACTACCCTGGCCAGCAAGATCTCCGGATCTGTCCCCCATTGAGCATGTTTGGGACTGGATGAAGCGTCGTCTCACGCGGTCTGCATGTCCAGCACGAACGCTGGTCCAGCTGAGGCGCCAGGTGGAAATGGCATGGCAAGCCGTTCCACAGGACTACATCCAGCATCTCTACGATCGTCTCCATGGGAGAATAGCAGCCTGCATTGCTGCGAAAGGTGGATATACACTGTACTAGTGCCGACATTGTGCATGCTCTGTTGCCTGTGTCTATGTGCCTGTGGTTCTGTCAGTGTGATCATGTGATGTATCTGACGCCAGGAATGTGTCAATAAAGTTTCCCCTTCCTGGGACAATGAATTCACGGTGTTCTTATTTCAATTTCCAGGAGTGTATATGCCAGACAAACACGCATGGCGCAGGTGCAGAGCTCTAACCACATTTTCATCAGACATAGAACCCCCTCCCCCCCAGGTTAAAAAATCCACTTGAGCCAATCCAGGACTGGGATGCTGTCGTCCATATGCCTCAAATATCTCACACAAACTGTAGATTCCTCCCTGCTGTACACTTTATTTTCAAAAAAATCGGACCATTCTGGCATTTCCACATCGCTAAGGTATCGTTACTTCTTGTGATAACCCAATACAAATGTATGGTATAGGCTATACCACCTCTACGTTTTCTCTCATCAGTTGAAAAAGTATTCGTATTAGTTTAATATTCGCTACGTCCATCATACAGGACTAGAATATTAAACTTGTTTTAGCCCATGACAAGGTGGTAGGAGCATGTTGTACCTCTGTCACAAGATATCTCCTCACACACTTAATACATTTAAATGCCTCATTACCTGTCTCTTAAGGTAGCAAAATAGCATCACAGAAGAGATGTAAATATCAAGTTAATACTAAATGTCACGTTATAAATCTGATTCTACCACGATGCCATTTTTCCCAGTGCAGATGGGAGATTTCGTTGAAAGATTTCGCTGCAGCGAGAAAACGCCTCCTGATAGTTCCATCTAGCGTATCATATCTGTGGTAGTCTCGCCCTCGATTCCTCCTACCTTGAGGCACGTCATTGATATCTAATTGTCTGAATAATTAATGAAATTGATCACGAGAGTCCCTACAAATGGTGAGTAAATTTTTTCCTCCAGTCGGATTAGACTCGCCACGTAACCGTTGCAGACGCTTGTATGACGTCACTGGGTGCTTCCTAAAACTAGGTCGTCACTTCTTCCGATACCAAAATGGGTAGTATCTGGCGCCAAATAGCTGAAGATATGCACTGCTAATTACGTACAGTCTCTTGGTTACCTTGTCATACTACAGGAAACAAGTCACTTAGAAATCCGGTGTGATGCTCCCAAACTAATGCTGCTGATTCCTAGGGCTCTATAGGCCCATCACTGACTGGGTGGAGAGCTATCACAACGTAAAAAGTAACACATTCACGTACATGAGAAAAGTGACAACCATGACTAGTATATGTGGACTGCACAATGAAATTCAATACCACAACACCTATAATTCATCGATATCGAATTGTTGTTTGTAAATACCCCCCTGAGCATGTTGTAGTCTCGTTTATCGTATTCCTGTTTTTACTAGTCTATAAATACGACAGTGTAATAGTATCAGAGTCTTCCTCTTCGTTGATAGCATAACGTTTCGTGAGAAATACGTGAGTTTTTCTTAAATGGAGCATACATCCATAATACGAATCTAACGGCCACAGAGCTTTCAATCCACTATCCACTAAATCATTTACATCGGTGCAGCAGCCTCATAACTCCGCGCACAATTCAGAGCTACTGCAAGATTAGGGGATATTCGTGAAAACACAGCACTATCCAGTTTTTACTCCCACGTGTTGCTCGATAGCGGACCGACCATGATACTGTATTCTGCCCCCTGGGTAGTACACATATGCAAAGTGATAGTTATTTATTTAGAAGCAAATCAAGTACTTTCGCGCTTATCCAACTATCGTACATCGAGAGCCTATTAACAAACAATTAAAAACCAGATAAAATCAACGTCATTGTTTCTTTCCAGCAACAGCAGCCATCTTAGTACCACTTACACTTACATCGGATTTGCAGCACAACAGTCTGTAGGTGATAAACTGACGGGATTTGCGGTAACTCGGCTCCTACGACATCACATCTCAGTGTATCGACGACACACCCCTTAAAAATCCATGCAGCTGAATTAGAGCTTGACATATTCTTCCGCTTTATCTCAACAAATTGCCAGTTCTTAGTGTTTGCATTTTTTCCCTCAAGATTCCTGCAAATGAATCTGAATCTGACATGTGCATTCTACTTCAGCCCGCTCCAGATGCTTACTGCTAGGCATATTTTTACCGCAGTTAACGATTCCGATGACAGTGTATGGGATATCTAGTCCTATTAATGTGCAAGAGATTTTTGTTTTATGCAGGTCAACTGCCAGCTGCACAACAGGTCGTCCAGCTTGCAGACATCTCCTTCACCTACTAACATCACCATCTAAAAGAAATACACTGAAATCGGCTGTACAGTGCGTGCTCGAGGGTTCATAGCACCAGTATTGTCGATTATCCATCTGCCCAATCTCACACGATAATTGAGTAAAAATTTGCCTATAAACTTCCATGTACACCCTCATCCATCGCTAAATTCCTGGGAGAAATATGTCATCTCGCCCAGAGATATTCTTCCCCTCATGTATTCCAATTTACATGTACGATGCTAGCGGCCTCCACATGACGCCTCTGCTTCGCGTATGTCATATAACATGAACAGATACCGGCTTACACGAGTGGTAGGTGGCGACTTTGTTGTGTCGACCTGTCGAATCGATATTGCTATTCACCAGTACGAATGGTTTAACCATAAACGTTTCTATGTGTGTCCTGACGATGACCTCAAAAATATAGAGGAAACTAGGAATATATAGTGAGGTATAAAGGATATGCTCGTTCAGATAGAATAGGGAAAACTGTGCGTCAAAATGACATATACATCGAGGGGCAGCTGACGGCTAAGTAGGTTATGTTGTGTGCCAGGATTCATGTCTTCGGCAGTAGCAGTGTTATGCATCAAGACATGTTGCGCTTGGTATTGATACACTAAAATTAACAGCTTGGGAGTCATCACAGGAAGTATTTCTAAAGCAACGAAGTGCTGTGAACACACATGGTCTGCAGATGTGGTATGCGCTACAGTGGAGCGAGAGTAGAATTGTGGAATCGTATTCCTTCAGATATTGGGAGGACTGAGATGGAGATGTACTGTTCGAGATTTCGATCACTCAGTTACTTTAAGATCAACAGAAGTGTTCTGTGTGTGGAACTCCCTACCACCATTAACAAATGTTCTGTTAAAGCTATAGTCTTCCATTCCACGTACATGCTCATAAACTCCAGTCTGATTTCGTTGCTTACGACGAACATACAGTCCATCTAGAGTAGCAATGGCATCAGGTGTCTGTAACATAGGTACCAAAGGTTTGTCAGGGATATATAAGTAAAATGATGATGCATATGCTGCTCTCTCCCACCATTAACAAATGACTTCCATTTCATGCACAAGCATGTTGATGCTATTCTAGTTTGGAAATGTAATTTGCTCAGGAAGAAAAGAATTCCCTTCAGCACTACAGTGGAGTTAGATGAATATAACTTAATCTCAGTCTGTCAGGACTATTTATATACAGTGACGCTATGTGTGGTGATCCCTTCCACCATTTACAAATGTTCCATTAAAATTAGAGTCTTCCATCTCATATACAGGCATATAAACTGTATTCTAATTTTAAAATGTAATTTGTCTAAGAAAAATACCCACTAATGCTACAGTGCACTGGAATCAGAAGCGTGTAATATTGGTCCCAAACGACTGTCAGGGCTATTTATGAACAGTGATATTGTGTATGGTACTCTCTTCTGTAATTCACGAACGAGCCATTAAACATTTATAGGGCAAAGTTTTTGTCAAAATTTTAAAAATATTGAGTTTATTACATTCCTTATTACTAATATACGCATCTAATAATCTTAGAAGTATTTTGTGTTTATTTTCCTTGGGACTGAGAGTAAAAAATAGGCGCCTGAATTACAGATCACTGTCCATCTTGCGTGGGGTTTCAACTACTGTGGATGGTGGTCATTTAAAAGACCACTTTCTTATGTCAGAAAAACATGTACAAAGAAACATGCCATTTCGAATGCAAAGATGATACAATAAATTAATTAATTTGCTGAATTACAAAATTGGAGCACATTACAATATTCGAACGAGATAATAGATCTAAACACAATGAAATATTACAAAATGCAGGGCCACACATTTTCTTTAGAATGTAATGGGTGAAGAAAGAAGGCTGTTTTGTACTACAATGAGCACACCCTTTGCTCATAACCTCACATGAAAAATGTACCCCTTCATTCGTCACTATCTGTGGTTAACTGTTTCGGACATTTTTTCCATAAACTTTGCATTTGTGATAAAAACTTTGGGGATGCCTGTGTTCTACATTTCGTCTTGGTAGTAAAATCTCCAGTTATTCCGTTGGCCAAGATACTTCCTAATTTTAGGTGTGGCATTAGATTTCAATTATATTCACCATCAAAACTGATTTTGTACCTCTGTCTCTCCATTTTGATATGGAAATATCACGTTCCATAGTATAGTCATCCTGTCATGATTTAATCTGCTTCTCTGCCTTCAGTAAAGTATTAGGAAAATATCTTCTATTTTGGAGCATTTTTCCACAACCAAATGCTTCTCTAGTTAATAATTTTGAAAGAAATGGCAAATTCGTAAATATCTGTCAAAAATATGCAGTACCCAAAAATTGGAATGGTTTTTACAGGAAGCCAACGACTTTACCGCAGTGGTGAGACCGGTTCCCGTCAGATCACCGAAGTTAAGCGCTGTCGGGCTGGGCTAGCACTTGGATGGGTGATCATCCGGTCTGCCGATCGCTGTTGGCAAGGGGGTGCACTCAGCCCTTGTGAGGCAAACTGAGGAGCTACTTGATTGAGATGCAACGGCTCCGGTCTCGAAAAATGACATACGGCTGGGAGAGCGGTGTGCTGACCACATGCTCTTTCATATCTGCATCCAGTGAAGCCTATGGGCTGAGGATGACGCGGCGGCCGGTCGGTACCACTGGGCCTTCATGGACCGTTCGGGAGGAGTTTTTTACAGGGACAAAACAACTGTCTCTCCTAGGGGGCCTCCTTCCTTAAGTGAGAAATGCCTACATAAACCTGAAAAGTTAACACTACCCTGTAATGCTATACCATGTAACCCAAATTTTGAATCCTCGTTTCGTTGGCTTTATTGACATGTACTGATTTAGGAAAGTCCTACTTTTGAAAACCAGCATGCTTTCATCAATATTGGAAGATTGGCTTCGTCTTTCTTTTTTTAAAGAATTGTTTTAGATGGGAAAGAAGAAGGTGATGCTCATACAATTTATCATATACATATTCTCCATTTTTTGGTCTATTAAGTGAATCATTTACATGCAAAACCTTTAACATCTTCAAAAATCTTCTGACATACATAACTGAAGCTACAGTGTTTACAGATTAATTAGAATCACATGACCAATAATGTTTTATGTCGAGAAATCAATGGCTCATTATAAGACATACACCAAAGAATGCTTTCAATTCAGTTGTGGTCAAATTTAGGTCAGTACCTTTCTGACTAAAAACAATATTACATTCTCTGACAATATGTTCTAAGATGATGCCAGAAAAATAAACAGTGAGAAGATAGCTATAAGAGTTGTAAATTCACACCGACGTTTATTTCAAAACCCTCAAAGAATGTACTGAATTGTGAAGGGAAGGATCAGTAAAGAATTCTGAAAAAATGTACTGCACGTTAAGCCTATTTTTGCATTGTCACGTTCATCCCACTCTTCATTTTCGTCTTTGTCCTTATCAATTACAGGGATACATATGTTTGTTGAGATAATGGGGGAGTGACATCACTACAAGAGTCATGGAATGAATTATCTCCATTGCTAGTAATGCGGTCAGTATTCGGGGAATGTATCTTTGGCAGCTGAATCATCTCAATACTCAGAATCAACAGCTTGATCATCTTCTATTTCATCTATCAAGCATTGGAAATCCTGTGCTGACATCTCTTCCAATTCTTGAAACGATATGTCTTCGTCATTCTATGCATCGTTAAAAAGGAAATCTGAGAATACGTCATTTTACATTATATCAAAGTTCATTTGCTAATACTTCGTTAACCAAACACTAAATCTAGTTTGTATGTAATGTAAATTACTCGCATGATATCTAAGTATAGCGTAAATATTGTGTGGTCCCTCGTACATATATAATACAAGAGAACGTTTACAAAAACGTAATAAACAACCCTCCAGTTTCGCTACCATGCTCTCGGATTTCTTTGTGTTATTACGTGAGTTTTGTATTTAGGTTGTATAAACATACATATAATGCAAAACACAACAATTAACCCAATAAATTTCCTACATTATTTTTAACTAATTTTCTCATCAACAAATACTTACATGGATGAATATATCTCGCACACACACAATGGCGGCAAAGACACATTTCACGTGGACTGTGTTCTCCTAGCCGGCTACCATCTCAATATGAACGTTCTAAAAACCTCAGATAACGAAAAGTGGTACCTTAAGACTCAGTCATCCATATAGAAACACATAATGTGTTGTTAAGGGCCTACTTTCAATGTAATAAGTAGGATGTTTGACACCTATTAAAGGTGAGCAATATGTCAACCACTAGCCTACAAAGGGTTATAACTGAAGTATTTTGCACCATATATATCCCATACCGATTTTTTAAACGTACATCTGTACCGCTAGCATTTAAGCAGAATCAAGCTCATTACAATCCATTTCCATAGTTATAAATCAGACCATTAAAATAAGATTCTTTTTAGTGGAGGGATCTCTATATCAAGTTACTAAAAGAGTGGGTAGAGTCTGCGACACAGTCACTGCGAGGAAGGTTGTTGTTGTTGTGGTTGTTGTGGTCTTCAGTCCTGAGACTGGTTTGATGCAGCTCTCCATGCTACCCTATCCCATACAGTAAAGCTGCATGCCCTCGGAAAAAATTACGGCCGTAGTTTCCCCTTGCTTTCAGCCGTTCGCAGTACCAGCACAGCAAGGCCGTTTTGGTTAATGTTGCAAGGCCAGGTCAGTCAATCATCCAGACTGTTGCCCTTGCAACTACTGAAAAGGCTGCTGCCCCTCCTCAGGAACCACACGTTTGTCTGGCCTCTCAACAGATACCCCTCCGTTGTGGTTGCACCTACGGTACGGCCATCTGATTCGCTGAGGCATGCAAGCCTTCCCACCAACGACAAGGTCCATGGTTCATGGGGAAGGCGAGGAAGGTAGATCCTTGAAATTCTAAGAAAATAAACATAAGATACAAGAAAAAGATTTGAAAGAACTGGCAACTACGGCAATGTCCCAGACACCTGCTTCGTCAAAACAGCACTTTTTAATATTAGACAGTTCTAACTTATATTGTTCTATCATGATTCTTTAGACGCTTTCTTGTTCTTTATACCTAATATTCCTGCTGACATCGCATTGTCACCTGTATTTGGCAGACATGGTTTCTCAGTCCTGACAGAGATGTAGTAGAGAAATTTACCACATAGGTAGCTCCGAAAGTCATCACACAGATATGAAAGTGTTTGTCTGTTCGATTCCTGATTCTACCAATAAATTGAAGGGTAGAAAATTTAGAGCAGAACAAGCCAACATGACAAATCGCAGACATTAATATACACTGAACAGGTGGAGCATACACACACACACGCACACACACACACACACACACACACACACACACACACAAACTGCCCATCATGAGCTTCGCTCTTACATGTAGATGGTACAGCGCAATAAGCTTAGAGAACAACACTGTACCTGGGTACAGTTTCAGGAGGGGTGGTACAGCACATTAGACGGAGAGTATAGTGAAGGACTGCATCTGGCTGCTGTGAGTGATTCCGCAGTACTGTGTAATCATTTATCCAATCAATTTGATATTAGTTGCAGTCAATGGCCTGGTGCAAGTGAGGGCAAGAGTGCAATAGATATGGTTAGAAATTTGTAGCTGTAGTCAGGTGTAACAATCTCCCACCTACACAGAGAGAGACGGGCATCGTAATAAGATCTGCTACATTACCAAATTTATGAAGTAATATGCAGTATTAACTAGATATTTACGACAAATCGGTGCTGCTATTTCAATAACGTAATAGATTTTCTAGATACTGAGGCAGTTGGATACCTCAAGAGAGCACAAATGTGAGAAGGCATCCTTGAGCAGAGATGGAGCATGCTCTTAGCACTCTGTCATGAGCAAAAAATGAGTGTAATATTCCAGAGCTGTAATGCAGAACGTAGCAGATATCAGATTGATAGGAAGAGTTTCTTCTACCTGATGAGATAATACATAGATAATGTATAATCTATGCTATGTTGTTGTACAAGGTTTTGACAACAACTAACGATAATTTAACGATGTGAAAACGGATCTATGCTCCGTTTTCCTGTGGCTTCTAAAATAACACATTAAAAAGCGAAGAATCTACATTTCCTGTGAGAAGTTGAAGGTGGATGGACAACCTGCCCGTCTCGGTTTAAGTACAGTGAATTGTTTAACCTGTGAAGTGTATGTCAGGGTGGAACTGCAGTACGAGCTCCATGCGCAAGCCACGTCTGCTGGCCTCTCAGTGTGTTAGGAGTTAGCGAGGCCTGTATGCGGTCAGTGGCGGACCTGAAGATGCGGCATACCCTCTTGCAACTGGCCGGTACAAAGAGACGTTCTTAAGTTAATCGGCTCTTGGCCGCATCTGTGGGACAAGTCCAGCGGCGTCCCTCGTAGCGTAAAAATTGCACACCATCAGTTTAGAAGCCAAATTTCACTTCTCACAATAATATGCATGCAGCAACTTCTCTAATATGCTACTGGAAAACAAAAGTTGCTTACTTCATATGGATAATAAGACTCTGACAGTTTCATAAGGCTCCTACCTGATTTATATCACTTCTGTTCACTGCAACTGTCCACTTTACTCTTCTTTAAATCGTTCGGCAAAAATATGAGTATATAAAATGGACCTTCTTCTCTGTTGAAAATCCTAAATCTGTACAATATGGCGTTGTTTGATTTGGACGATTATTCCTCCAATGTAAATTGGTTGGTTGACAGGTGAGCAGTTACACTGATAGTCCCTTAGTCCATTGACTGTTGTGGACGGTTGACGTGTGGACACCGGGAGATGGGCAGAGAGGCAGCTGCCGGCACGGCCAACACACCTGCAGGTCTCGAGCCTTCCCCCGGCCAGCACAGCCACGTCTCCTGGCACTGCTGCAGTCGGTGCGCGCTTCATGTTGGCGAGTGTGTGCCATCAGATGTACTTTTCGCCACATGTGTTTAGTGTAAGGTGGAAGCTTTGTGGTGGAGAAGAGTGTGTGGCAGTCCATGGAGGGTGTTCCTTGTGTTCCCAAACATCAGTGGATATGTTTAGCTCTGTGTCCTATTTTAGGCTTAAATGTAATTACTTGATTTGCATAATGTATATGTGTCTCTCAAACATTAAAAATACGTTTTATTACGAAGATGAAACTTTGTAGCGTGACCATGAGTGTTTTAATTGATTTATTTCACTCTTGCAAATTGTGAAAGGATTAATTTGATAGGGTGGTGCAAACAGAGTGGGCTATTTTTCCCACCAAAAATTAAGTCAGCACCTTTCTCTCCAGCCTTTTTCCCACCAATTCACAAGTGGGGAGGGCAGGATCCATGTCTTCCACAAACTGATTAAATAAATAGTATACAAACAAAATTGAACAACGTCGTATTGTGCCAATTGAGACTGATTTGTTTTTCTTGTTGTGAGATTCCTCCACACCAGCAACTCAGCACAGATTCAATATTTAGGAGAAAATCTGAGCAGTCATCTTAGCTTGTTTTTCGTTTAGTAAAGTCATCAGAATACCAAAACAAATAGCAAAGTTCTTTAGACAAAATATCAATACAGTGTGAAAACTGACAAATGACCCTAAAAAATAAAAAGTGAGAGACCGTTCACATGAGTACTAAAAGAGATCTGTTAAATTTCAGTTGCAAGATGAATCACACAAATATAAATGTTGCCTATTGCACAAAGTATCTAGGAGTAAAAGTTACGAACAAACTACATTGGAACGATCACGTAGATGGCGTTGTGGGATAGGCAAATCTAAAACTGCAGTTAATTGGCGAAACAGTCAGAAGATGCAACAAATACGGTGAAGAGAATACCTATACTAAGAATGTACGTCCTCTGCCAGAATCTTGCTGTGCATTGTGGGATCCTTACCAGATAGGATAGGCGGAGGACATCAACAAAAATTCAAATAACGGCAGCTGGTTTTGTCTCGTCGTGAAACAGGGGACAGAGTGCCTGGGATATGATACATGAACTGGACTGGCAGTCATTGAAACAAAGGCGTTTCTTGATGCGGCGAGACCTTCCACCAACTTAGTGTCCAACTTTGCTCTCCAGTTACGTAAACATTTGGTTTGACGTCCACCCACATAGTGAGAAATTATCATCGTAATAGTATAACAGAAACCAGAACTGACTTTGGGGTTATTCCCCCCCTCCCTCCCTACCTGCCACACTATTCGACGTCAGAAAGACAGAGAAATAGTATGAAAGTGGTTCGATGAACCCTCTGCCGAGCACTTAAGTGTGAAGTTCAGAGTAGTCATACAGATACGAAACATAAAAGAAGGAATAGTAAGATAAAATATTTCATCAAGTAAAGCCAGTGCCATATGCGTATGTAAGGGTGAATATCATACAGGATTATGTCAACAAGCGCGGCGCTCTTTTTCTTCTTCCGGCGTTAGGATTTTGTTTACGCTGTTGTTCATTTACATTGTGGCGTCGACGCGTCTCGAACAGGGCCACAAAGCACCCCACCTCCAACGGCAGATAAAAATGGAAAAAGATGTTTGGTCGTAAAATAATCGCATAAACTTAAGTATAAAGAAGCAAACGGCTCTAGGCACATCTTTCTCATAGACAAACACATACACAGTGGAATATAAACGACTTGCACCACGCTGAAACGAAGAGAATAATATCATCCCTCTACTTTACATGTAAGAAGCACGTCAACTTATCAAATGGATTTTGCTTTGTAGACATATGGAACTCAGTTGCCGAAAATATTACTTTAGATCTTACTACAATTTTCTGCAGTAAGACGTACTTCCTACTAACGCCAGAAGTATATTGTTGATTTTATAGAAGAAAATATACTGTTAACTTAACGTGCACAATTCGTTGTTTTCCAAAATTTGCCATAGGCTATTCTCACATACCTTCAGTGTCGAAAGATACAGCAAATTGTACGGACAATTCCAAACGCCGGGATGTGTAAGTTAGCATAATGATATGTTCAGTATCTCACTAAGAGTACTCTTAATGTGCTTTCTTTCTTTGTGTAAGTATAACTTGCATAATACTGTCCGTATTACGATAAAGTATAACCTTGTCTCCATAGTAAGCATATGGAGTGGAACAATGTTGTCTGTGTGATTTTATTTTCTTACATTTTCCGTGTATTTTTACTAATATGCACGTTTTACTAGCAAGCACAACACCCATACATTGTATTTCCCTCCACTAATATTTCCAACTGCTAAATGTTTACCAAGCGAATGATTTCCAATGATTGGTTTCGCTTCCTCCAGAATTAATCTTTTTTTCTCACCACATTCTATGTACTTTGAAACATCCATCATTTAAACTAAAGAAATAATGTAAATGAATCGCTATAACTGTAGATGCTATTGCGCTATGAATGAAGCTGAACAGGAATAATTTGCATTATTTTCAGAGAATAATTCCACCACACTCATCTAACCTATCGGGAGGCTTCTCTAAAATTCCATCCACTGAATTTGCGTGCATTTCTACTTTGAGACTATATCGCCAACACCCACTCCCTAAAGACTGCCGTATGTGCGAATTAATTCGTCAAACACAACTTAGCTTCGCAACGTAATTATTTACTACACAGTAGCAGCTACGATAATTTGTTGTCTCCAATTGACGTGGTAAATAACGGAAGAGGGGACGCTGAAGATTCACATAGGCTACGACAATTGCTTTAGATAATTATAAGACATTTAATATATATTGCTCAATACATGTCACCTCGCAGCATTAGCTCCAGCGCCCCAAATTCATGTTTCTTGTGCATGTTAAGTACGTCTTCCACACCTGTACAATATGGCCGCTAATAAATTTTCGTGTCTTTCCTATTAATCGCTACAAGCATATCTCCATTACTCAGTAATCATACTTAAGTTTTATGATGGTTTTCACATTAATACCTTATGGCCACAAATCTATACTATCAATACTCAGAGATAGTAAACTTTCTTCGTTTAGGTAGTCTACTCATTTCACGAAAAACATTCATGTCCGTTTTATTCCTTCAGAAATGAAGAATGAAAATTTTTGTAGGATATCTCAGGAAATATACGTTACTAGAATACCATGGATCACGTGAGGAAAGTATTTTGTGAGACTCAAGTCTGGAACGTGAACCACCTCATCGAAAACTTCCAACTCATTGGAGTTTAATGACAATTTCATAGGCGATAATTGCGTTGCAGATTTATGATCAGCACATAAATGGTACTCCGAGTATCAGATCACTTCATGAGAAGAACTCGCTGTGTCCTCTGAGATGTAGACGGGGACATCCAGACGATGACTGGGACACTATTGCAGATGTTGATCTGTAAGACAAATAGCAGGTATTCGAATACTTTAATGTACGAGGATACACACTACCACTGGACCGATACAAGGATGTAACTAAGCGTCGACGACGTCACCACTGTACATCAGTTCAGTCATAGTTCCACATACCGAAATATGCTGGTATGTACGTCGAATGGAAAAGTACATTAACTAATTCGCAGACCGAATTTTGTTCGAAGACTTAACAGCCGTCTGTATCTCATAATCTAATTCGAGTGTGTTCTTGATACGAAACCTGCTGCGACGGAAGTCCTTTGTGCAAGGAATGATTTCATGTTGGTCAGTATTCCACACTACTTGTACATGTCGCGGTGGCCACTTCGATCGTCTCATCCAGTTATAAATGGCGAACGGTACACACGCTGGTCTTCTCCACCCACACACGTGTCGACAATTAAATAGTATGAGCACAGTGAAATGGGGCGTCTCTATCCCAACGGCTAAGACATCCGCAAGGTGGGAGGGAGGGACATGGTACTGTTATCCGAGTGCGTAACATCAAATGTCAGACGTCGGTTCCTGAGACATTGTCAGCTAGATTAACAAGATGCTGGATCTTACGATACACTCTATTGCTACTATTTGCAGGTAACAAAAGCACAGACATTAATCACGTGGCCTTGTCTGTCTCACCATCACGCTGTTTACAGGAAATCATATCATGACAGCCTCATTCAGCTTGTCTATTAGAGGTGTTTTGTGAGAACAGGGATCACAGAACAGACAGCATTATAAAATGTGCTGTTGCTGCTACCTCGATTGCTGAGACTACTATGAGTATGAAAACGAAATTTATATTACGATTACAAAATAATGTAGTGGATTCGTTTGATAACACCAATTCGGTTACGTAATCAATCCAGCTATACTCGATTGTAATACGGAATAGATAAATTGCCATATCACAGGTAATAATACCCTTGGGTTAATGACGGACACTACCTACAATGGTGAAATCACAAAACAGTGACGTTGTTCCAATTACTGAATCAACAAACTGGAAATGCGTTTTAAAAGCTAAATAATCTAAACGATCATTCTATCAAATTTTCAACGCCTTGATAAAGATGGCGTCGCAAGATAATCGAATTAAAGAATCATTCCCTGGAAAATGTCTTTGGCTCGCCGCAATGCTACCTTCTGGCTCGCTTCGATTCATGGACATAGAAAAGTTTCACTGGTGCTTCGTTTTGAACTCAACCATAAGAATCTCCGAATTTATCAGGTGTCTTCTTCCATTCCTGCCAGTCTATCCACTGCTACTTGGAACATGGGCCTTCCATCCACTAAATTCCAAATTCAACCACACCATCAATTAACGACTCATCTTTTGCTTAACTGACATTCACAACGTATTGGAATATACTGTCATCTTGAGGCAAGCTCTGCATGCCTCTCTCTCCCCCCCCCCCCCCCCTCTCTCTCTCTCTCTCTCAGGAAAAAGTATTTCCTGTGTAATTCTCAGTTTGGTTTATGCGAAATCTACTTTTTTCACCGCAAACACTCCCATGTGTCACGTCCTACTTACGTTTCAGAAAATTCTCAAGTGTGTCATTGCCCGCTCTAAGTTCGGGGGAAATTTTCCTTTAGCCGGTCAGTGGTCTTCCCAGTCTTCAACTCCAACACGGAGCGACAACAGTCCCAGCTTAGTCTCCTAACTGCTGCCTCAGTGCTGGACGTTGCTTACCAGACCAGTGGTCTTCAATGCTGTCAACTGCAGCGTGCGTGTCTATAAGCAACAGTCAAAACATTTTTGCGCATAAATGGAGGCTCTCCATGTTTGACCAGCCTATTACCGTCTGAATTAAGAGAAACTTGGAATTATTTACGTAGATTTCATAAATAATCCTTAGTACATTTGTACTAAGAACTCACGGATTACATATGCACTAAATCCTTAGGCACTGAAGAATGTGGAAAATAATACGGAATACAGACGAATATGTTGTCTCGACTGTGACACGATGTTTACTCCCGTGGCCTCTGTTATCGATGCAGGCCTAACGACAGAGACATTGTAGTGTCCTGAGTTGGACTGCTCTATTGACTTGTAGGTAATTTCCAAGAATGTTTGCCTATCGAAGCAGCGGCTACCAAACGGTAAATATCGAACCAGCGATTCTACATCGATTACGCGATGTGGTGGCGGGCGTTATGAGCATGTTTATAGTAGTCGCTACAGAAACGACAAGAGAAGAGAGTTGCTAAAATAGTTGTAATTACAAATAAACGACTTACCTCACTCGTCGTCAACGTTGCCGTCATGAGAAAGTCCATTTGATATGTATGCTACGGGAAGCATTCCGTTTTTGGGTTAACATGGGTAAACTCTGTCAATGTCACGCAAAAATATAGGTAGAGTGTCACATTTCCGATAAAAATTCAAACAATTTTCTACATTGCACAACCATGGCATTAGATTCTTCCACGTGAGGCAATCGGCCGAAGAAACGCCTTCAATACGAGACATCGCACTCACTACTGTCATAAATCTTTTGGATTTCCCTAGCATCCCAAAAATAATTCATCATAAGGCCCCCCTCCCCGTCACGTGATCGATTTAGAATCGCACTTTCGATATCTATCGTTTACTGCCCGCGGCTTTGATAGGCAATTCTTGGAAATTACTGACTGGTCGATATTTACAGCACCACCATCGTTTCGTTTTCGTATCTAAGAGGCAAGTTGTGTCAAAGCGATTTTAGAAATTAGGTGATTTACTTATTACGAATAATGAAATCAGTAAGTTACATTTCGGTACACCATTCGGCGGACAATGCTGTTGCATTAGTATCCTGAATCACTATATTCGCTAGACACATTTCTTGTAATACAATATCAAAGTAGAACTCTGCGAAACACAAAAATATTTACAAAAACTGATAAAACCAGGCATTCAGTGAAATAACTATCTCGTGTCAACGTTCCACATCATAACATTGTTCTAGCAGATGCGAAACCAGTTCCCGCATGACGTGCCTTCTCGCTGAATCGGATGCACATAGCACCCACGTTACGTCATTGCGCACGCAACAAATGAAGACAGTTGACGATCGGTAAATTCATTTCCGGGGAAACGATCCCTGTCAGTTGGCTCAAGATTGCCGATGCGATGCCTTGCGAGCCGAGTGCTCTTGTGCGAACGATGGTAAGCCAAATTTCCATATCGGCTCAGACTTACGTGTGTAAAAGCTACATATATCCTGTATGTTGTGTTATGCGAGTACGACATTTGATATTATAACGAATGACATGACAACCTAAGCAGTTGCCCAGCATTTAGCAGATCGAGATACGAGGCGGGGAACGTTTATCGCTTATCGTCCAGCGATATTACACTTTTTCCAGCGACACAAAGCGATTCGTCACCTTTATTTATTTTTTTATTCCTTCGGCAGTAGTTGCATGTGATTCTTGTTGTACTGCATTTACGGGAGTTTGTGGGATCTAAACAGAATTTGATACTGTATCTCATGAAGTGAAGTAAAAACGCTGTTAGCAAGTTAATGAGAATTACGAATTTTCTATAATTTCTGATACGTTAACGTTACTTTGTTTTTAGATAGATGTGAACGCTCGTAAAGACCGTTAGTGTTAGAATCGTTGCATTCGATATGAATTGGCAACACATGTAGGGAAGTCTTATGTGAGTAATTGTATCTTTATGCATGTAAAGGCGTGTAGATAAATAGGAGTTAACATAAATGTATTCACGTAGACACACAAATTGCGCACCCATATTGTATCCCTCCCAGTTTTAGGTCTACCTGTTACCTGTGTGTCCACGTTCGCATCTCTATTTCTTACGTTCCGACAATATTTGTTTCAATTAATGTGTTTTTTTCATATTCTACCGTTCCGGTAAACGTGTTTGATAAAATTATGATTTTTTGTTTCACGTTACAATGGTCTGTGCACAGGTATGGCCGTTGCTGGCTTGTCAATTCCGAACTATAGATGTAATCAGCATGAACCTGTGAGTATCGACTTTAAAATTGTTTCATCAGAATTTGTGTGAATAATATTCTGCTTTTCTGTGTGCATTCGCATTATAAATAGTACTTCAGGAGAATATCACTATACCTGTATTTCGTTTTACGGATTTACATTCGTTACTAAAATTTTCGTATATATTACGCATTTCATTGTATCTCACATAATATTTTATTGTTTTGTAGACAGGAGGTGGTCTGGAGGACTGTCGCTGTGTACCACTGGTACACAGTTACTCCAGGGATGAGCTGGAGGCAGTTCTTAACTTAATTCAAGGCTCCTGTGGCGGTAAGTATCCTGTGGAAGAAGACGAGAATCCCTGGGACGGCGACTGGCCGGGTTTGCCGGAATATTACTGTAAGTACCCACAGCTCGTCTAGAGTTCAGTTTTGAATTTAAAGTTAATTCTAGTGGTACTAAATGATTCAAGACCGTAGTACATTATCGCATATTTTGTGCATCGTGAAGATTCTAGAAGTTTTTTGTTTCATTGTAAACAGTATACTTAAATTGTGATGTATTCATAGACATATTTGAGGTGTGGAAGCGACTGATGCCATTACGTAATTGAGGAATATTTGTGGAGGGATATTATCTACACACTAGCTTGAGAATAGTCAAGGAGGGAGAATAATCAGTTTTGGGAATACGCACCGAGAAGGTGTTGTTTCTATTTTTGGTGTTCCTCAACACTTTATTTCTCTGTCTCCATTCTCATCGTAGTACTAAGACAACTATTCCATCATTTCTTGGATTATGTAGTTCGTCCGTTGTTTAATGTGACTTAAATGCTTAGAACAGAAATGGTAGCAGCTGATACATGGTCATCAGGGCATTGATTTGCATAGTGATATCAGACAACTACGAAACAATCTCATTCTTACGTGATAATGCAATTCTGTGAGACTACTGAGATGAAAAAGGATATGAACACTCTGACAGCATTAATCCGGTTAGCTATATCGCATATATGTCTACAAAGAGAAACGAATTTGCCTTATATCGGTGTAAATTTTGTTCTTGTGTTTTGAGGAAGAAATAGTAAGTGTGATGCGCTCTTGGCGAAAGCGTAAGTAAGAATGATATATAACCAGGAAGAAAAGAGAATCGTTTAATATATTGCGCAAATGACTCTGCGAAGAAGCATTGTAGAGGACAAAGCGAGACAGAGAAGAGTTTATCCGTTTAAAAGAAAGGTGTCTCGTGTATGTAATTCGTATGTAGTCATGATACCAGACCATTAGGTTGCGTACGAAAGTAGATCCCTGAAACTCAGAATGTTGGAAGCCCAGTTAAAAGCGATAAATCACGTGTGAATTACAAGCAGTACAAATGCCAGTTCTTCATCTATCACATTTATTCTACCTCAGGTGGGGGTTTCGAGCAGCCGCTGCCACAGGAGGGAGCAGAGGACATTGTGCCCAGAGAACGCCGGCTGCTGGAGGTGCTTCCAGAGGAGGAGGAGCAAGAAGAAGATGCAGAGAAAGGTAAGGAGTCGGATCAGGTAAGACATGGTTCAGGTCTTGTGCGGGGGCAAGCACTGGAAAACCTGGCAATAAACGAAAGTGACACAGAAGAAGAAACTGATGACGTAACATGTGGTTCAGGTGTCGTTCGCTGGCTGCTGAAATTCTTTTGTGTTCGACTCTCATAGAGGTGCTCCAGCACCCTTCGCACATTTTAGTACCATCCTAGGAATAATGTAATGCAAGCCTTGTGTTAAATTATCTGTGTGCACCATTGTCAGTTTAAATGAAGCCTAAGTAGCTTTCCTGTTGCATAAAAGTAAAGACAGCCAGAGGATAACATCTTCTTCCCATTGTTAATACGTGAAATGTAATTAAAAGCATTTGGCAAAAATTATCGTTAGTAATAAGTGTTTACCCGCCCGGATAGCCGAGAATGCTAAAGCATCAGCTTCTGGGACACGGGGAGGCAAGGCAGCCTCTGATTAAATCGCGGCTTAGTGGTGAGAGCTGGTGAGCTGGCCAGCCTGGATGTGGTTTTTAGGCGGTTTTCCACATCCAACTAGGTGAATACTGGGCTGGTACCCACGTCCCGCCTCATTTACATGCTACGCAAACATTCTGAAAATGTCTTCGCACTTGAACATATCTACACAAGACACAGGCAGATTGGGTACACAGTATCTGCTCAGGTTGAGTAATGACTGCAAGAAGGGAATCCTGCAGACAAATTAATGTCATTAGCGCTGACAAAGCTAATATAACAATGTTGACCCCTCAGCTAACAGTGAATGGATAACAGGAAAAACTCGTAGCATATTTCTTCTGTCAAATATGCACCTTATAGTCGGTGATACCATGAGAGAGCTTACCCCACACAGTATTTGCGGCTCCCCTTTTGATAATTACAATTCATGTATTTCAGTTATTTAAGTGATTCGTTGTGGTTCATCATTAGTGTGATGATCTAAATGAAGGAAAACATAGTTGTAAAAGAAATTGTTACTGATTTTAGCGTTTCACTACCGTGCTGCATAGAATTGAATATTAATATAATCAGACAAATCACAACGACAAGCATAATTTCAGTTCGTTTAATACACGTATGAGTCATCAGTTTAAAAGACAGAAAGTCAGATCGAACCCAAGTAGCATGAAATGTGCATTATTATACAGACTTTTAGCAGTCAAGTAAGCACAGTTTGCTGTTGTTGTTGTTGTCGTCTTTAGTCAGAAAAGTGGTGTAACGCAGCTCTCCACATTGTTCTATTATATGCAAGCCTCCCCATCGCCGAAATATTACTATCACCTAGTTCCATTTGAACATCCTTGCTGTATTCAGATATTGGTCTCTCTCTACAATTTTATCCCCCACACGTCTCTCTATTACTAACGTGATGATCGTTTCCTGCCTTAAAATGTGTCCGCATGCTTCTTTATTGAAGTTTTACTGTAGTACCACATATAAAAACTTTCTATTCTCATCTTGTTTAAACTACTTTTCGTGCATGTTTCACTTCCGTATAAATCTAAACTCCAGACAAACAGATTCACAGCAGTTTTCCTAATAGTTAAATCTACATTACATGCGAACAATTTTTTCTATTTCGGAACTGCGTTTCGTGCTATCGGCAGTCTCAGTACTCCAACCATAATCAGTTATTTAGCTTCCCAAACAGCAAATCACATCTTTTTCCCTTCAGTGTCTCATTGGCTCTTCTTATTGCATCAGTCTCACATGATTTGAAGCAACTTCGGCCCACCATCCCTATTCAAAACTTATTCTTGTCAAACCTCTTTCCAATACGCAATTCATTCCATATCGTGCTCTTCTATGTCGGTAACTCTGTCTGACAGAATTAAAATACCATCTGCAAAACTATTTCTTCTCACTGAACGAAAATTCCTTTTCCAATTTTCTCCTAGATTTCCTTTATTGGCTACTCAGCATAGAGAATTATTATTGTATGGGGATATGCTACAAAACTGCCTGATTTCGTATTCAGTCGTTACTTCGCTTTCGTGCCCTTCGACTGCAGGCTCGTTTCTGTACAATTTGTTTATTGGTTCTAGTGTCATATTTTCTCGTTTCGCCGGTTACACTTAATATTTTGTGCATCATGCACGATTTTGTACTGAGTTTGTCTTTCAGCCTATTTAATTATTTTGTCAATTGATTACTTCGAGTCCTAAGGCTACTCACTCGTCTTTTGTTGCATTCTTTGCACCTCTTTCATTCAATCGTTACCTGATGCTCTTCTTGAACCCGTTAACAACCTCTGCTTCTTTGAACTGATTCAGGTACCATGTCGTTAGTATCCTATATTTGTTGAGTTTTTTGTTCAGTGTTACGCTGCTGTTCGTAACCAATAAACTGTGGTCATGGTCACCATCTGCCCATGGATATGTTTCAGGATTTAAAATGTGTTACAATTTAAAATGTGTTACAATTATATTATCCCTCCTGTTTCTCCTCGTCTGTTCCTCATCCACAGATCTCTTTTATGACTTCTAAACATGATACGTTACATTCTTACCAACATTGCATATTGATTTATTAGAATGTAAATTAGAATCGGTTTCGAATACGCTACAGTAACTTAACAAAATATTCATCTACTATACTTTCTTCTTTTTCTTTACATTGAGTGGTATCTCCATATTCCTAAAAATTATTCGTTTCCAGCCGTTATGAAGCCCATTGTATTACTCAAAATTAAGATTTTTATATACATATTTATATAAATATCTGTTATTTATATCATACGATTCACCAATGTACAAAGATCTCTCAAAGAAGTATTAATAATATACAATTAAGTCAAATAGGATTTCTTATTTTATTTAGTCACAAGATACATTTTGGCTCCTGTTAGTCCATTATCTGGGTGGACGTCACTTAACACACTATTTACGGTGGCCCTTGAGCGAAGTCACGCAAATTGTATGTTTCTCTTGTGCGAATGGTAGCTGTTAAACTGCAAAATTTGCGGATCGACCAACGGAAAATGGAATAAAAAACAGTGAAACACTTGCAAAATGATCCGGGATAACGTTTTAAATTCTTCAATGTCAGGAATTTCCATTAATTAATGTCGCAACTGCACAACACATTGCTCAAATCGCTCTCTTGTTTATACACTTTAACCCACTTCACAAATATAATATAATGCAAGACGACCGAATATGAAGCTTCTTCTTATACTTTAGCGTTATAAAATAATTTCACACATGTAAAGAACGAAATTTATTATAGTTCTTAAAAATTATTTAAATATTAATGTTTAACGAAATCTTTTAATGGAAAAGGACATATAATCTCGTAATCTGCTTAATTTTTATGGGAGAGATTATCAGCAGAAAGGGGTCCAGCCATGTGCAGTAGTATAACAAGCTTCCTGGCAGATGTATCTCTGAATCATTTAGAAAATAATGTTTTTAGGGAGTAAATAGTCTCCAATAAAAACAATATATTAACTGAACTATTTTGATGATAAATTGGATCTACATCATGACACAAGACACGGAACTCAAGCACTGCTTACCCAATAAAATAGTTTCCACGATTGTATGATATTCATTGTGTGACATGAGGATTACAAATCTTAATTTTCGTTGCTATTAAACTTTACAACATACAACAAAAATTGACGATACATAACATCAACACATGCCACACAAACACACAACAATTAGGCCCTACTCCACAAAGCATACTCAGTTAATTTGGAAGAAAACAGACTTACCATCGAATTTGGCACAGTTATAAAATATTGCCATGGTCATTGGCTACACAGAAAACAGAAAGGTTATACACACAAAAGCACGAAAATAAAGCATCACTTACCTAGGCCCAATTTCGCAATTAATTGCTCAACTATTTTTTAAAACTAACGTTTCCGTTCTGCACTGTGAATGAGTTAGGATACCTTCTAGTACACAGAATAAACGAAATTCCCTAAAATTCAGCAACAGCGTGGTATATAAATTATCAGTCACCAATTTACTAGCCTCTCAGGCAGGAGATTCAAAACCTGTGTCAAAGCACACAAGACTGTCTTCATACCGAAAAACGGCTTTGCATTTACCGAATGTCACTCATATCTCTTGCCTATACGTTAGTGCTTATAAACCCGCATAGGGTGTCCCGCTACATTCCATATGCGCTCAAATGGAAACGAAATCAGACGGTCTTTTTGATCATCCTTTAAATAAAACAACCCTTTGGAAGTGTCTATAGAAATTTTCTTGTTCCATGTTCATTATTATATTATCCCTCAACTGTGTTATAACCATTGTTTACCAGTGTTTGGAGTTACTGGAGTTTTCCAAGGCTCAAGAACGTCATGTTCCAAGCATGTCGATGTTTGAGTTTTCGCAGAGGAGTTCTCAAGAATCTGATTCACATCTATATGTTGAGGTGTTGAGTTTCTGCAATCAACTGACCCTTATTTTCTTTTTTTTTTTTTTGAGAAATATATCAGCGCATAGCGTATAATTTGCCGACGACTACAGAAATGCGTCGCCTATGATATCTGGCCTTTTGAGTACCGCGCGGAGTCCTGTTACCGCGGATAAACAACGAAAATCCGCCGATTTAACATACATTCGCTGTTAGAGGTCTCTGGTCAGATCAGAACGACGTGGCCTGCACTTTAGTGGAAAAGGACTGGTCTGACATGGAGGGTTGGATCCGTCAACAATCTCCGCAAAGCTTGCCTAGCGTTGTGGCTCTTCACTGAAATCTCCTCGCGTGTGGGTAAGGTATTGCACGGCATGCGCACCAAACTTATCACATCATAAAAAAGACAAAAACCAATTTGGTAACATTACACAATCATCTGTTCGAGCAAATAGCAATTCACTTGCATAAAATCACGAGGGTTGAATCAATTGGCAGCTTCTGCTACTCATGGTTATTTCAGAAATTTTAAAAACTCGTTTTAAATTACTACTTTACGTCTGTCATTAATGTACTTTTCTGCACCAGTAATATGATGCATGGAACGAGTCCGATATCTGTTGTTAACGGCCTGCAACAGTAGCATAGGACAGAATCATTTACATATTCGTACAATAACTAGTAGCGTACGGAAACAGGTGGGAAGAAGATAGTTGCACGGCAACGACAATAAAATACGACGTACGACAATAAAATAATGGCTTAAGCTGAGTGAAGGGACTCAGATAAATGTTACCAATAACAATAATGGATCCAAAGGACCCGAAAGCGATGTGTGACTTAATAAAACACTATATAATCGGTGATTCAAGACGTTATTGTTCATACTTCCTTTGTACTGAATACTATCCCATTCACCACCGCGAAATATAGTTCCAAGAAGAGTCCTTCGCTCAATATTATAATTTTTGTGTAAAAAGGTAAGTATTTATTATCGTTAGGTAATGAGATATAGGGTATTGCTATGGCATCATATGTTATGTACGAAGGTTAGTCAAGATCTAATTCCACCTACTTTCACCTTTATAAATACTGTTTGGTAAATGAAAAATTTAATTTGTCGCTATTCCTCATCGCTTCTCTTCTAAACCAGTGCCACAGTAACATCCCCTGTCACCAGATGTAGTCACTTTCCAAAACGATCTTCATCGATGTTCAAATTACGCAGCGATCTGTGATAGAATTTTTGAATGCAGAACGTGAACCTCCCATTCGTATTAATGGAAGACAGAAAATGTGTGCGGTGATTCAGCAGTGGATATCAGGAACTTTTGAAAATGGATTTATCGCTGTAACAAAAGTGAAGGGCAAACACCGTTGGCTGATGAATCTCTGAGCGGCAGACTGGTGCTTTTAAGGCTTCCACATAACATTCAGCGAGTTGACTTCGCATGTGGTGGTCACCGGGTGACTGCATATGATTTGTTTCCCATTACCTCCCTCAGTAAATTCAGGGTGATTAAGATTATTCAACAACTAGGATACTCGACTGTTTGTGCAACTTGAGTACCAAGAACGTTAACCGATCACGACAAAGAGGGCAGAATAAGAATGGCCTCTCCACTCATGCAGCGCTTCCGTTTGGACAGAGAGGAGTTTCTTGAAAGAAACTACCCAAAGAAGAAACTTTTAACCAGAATCATGGAGGCTGTAAATGGAATAGCAACACAGAAACTCATTGGAGGAGGAAAAGTTCAAAACATATTACCGTATTGTGGAATTCAAAGTGTGTGATTATGGTCGGTTTTTGGAGCAGGGATCGTCAATCAATACAGACCGAAACTTCGCTACCTCCTAGCACTTTAAAGCACATCTTCAGAGAATTTGCCCAACGAAAGTTATGGCGGATGTTCTACTTTTACATGACGATCAAACTTCCAATTTTTTCGGCCCTAAAAGAAGCTCATCGTGGGATTCACCTTGAAGATGAGGACATTGTGAAAACGTTCTTACATCAAATGCGTCGGAAGCAGGACCAAGCTTTTATCTGTATTGAAATATATGCCATTGTTAAAAGACGGATCCAGATAGTGAGAATAGACGGCAATTATATTGAAAATAATTAAATTAATCGTCAATGTTGTGTTTTCAACCCAGGTAGTTGCATTCTTAATATCTTAAAAATGAAGAGTTTATTACTTTTTGACTTCCCTCGTATAATACGATAAATGTAATTTCACACATTCATATCTCGAATCAGAATAAAATTTGTTAGTACTCCGGTATTATTCTTCTTTGTTACGGTCCTATTTGCTTGCATCACTCAAAAAGGTAGAAGAAGGAATGTTTACATAGCACATGAAGATCTATTGTACACTGTATTCGAATAAATTGGTACCTGATACTTCATAAGTATCTGGCATACCAATTCCCCTCCACAGCTTCCCCACCTCAGCAACTACTCCGTCCATACATGCATATGATTAAGACAGCTTTTAAAATTAATAGGTCGCATGTGCATTTGTGAGTACTGCTTTGCCAGTGAGACAATAGTGTGGATGCAGGCCACTCTTAAGCAGCACGATTGTTAATTTACATGTTTTCTACTTTAACTATATGATGAACTGAGATAGTTAACAAAAAATTATTACTTCAGTTGACCTTGAGTTTTACAACACGTAGACTCTTGTATTTGTGTTCAAAGTGGACTTCCCATCACAGGTAAGATATGGTACTTGTATTGAGAGTGGACTTCCTATCACATGTGTAACCGAATACAAATGTTAATCTATAACATGCAAGGATGGTTGAGACGTAACGAATTTTTCTTATACCATGCATCAGTACATAATAAGAAAGCACAAAAATACCATTCTTTACAGTAATTTCAATAATATTAGAAATCTGACCTTTTATTTCTCTCCAAGTTAACAGCAGTCTACACACATGAGACGAACTCACGCTATTTAACAGCATTTCATAACCAGTGTAAGAACTCACTGTTCAGAAGAAATCAGGACAGTCAGTTTTACGGTCTTCTAATGGTACTGATCTTATTTCGACTACACTCCAATCCCCTTGTTTTGCTTTTGTTGATGTACATCTCACATCCTCCTTTCAAGATACTGTCCATTCTCTTTGGCAAATAAAAATCACCAAACAGCCGTATATTTTCAGAAGTTTTTATTTTATTTACACGACCATTTTGGGAATCTCATTAACGCCAATTCTACGCCACTGCATGTTAAAAACAACGAGTATACGTGTACGATATGTCAAGATATACAACCATTGACATTAGAGAAAATAATGCATAGAAATAAAATCGCTTAAAACCTAAGTAATGCAGTATGCAGCCTTAAGAAGTGTACCCATGCACAAATAGCACAACAAAGCAGAGTACGTACACCCACTGGTTAGCATCGAAAATAGTTCCTTTGAGATAATAGACTTGCAATAGATCATACCAAACATAGAAAATGTACAAAATCAGAAGGTCAAACGAATATATCTTGTCTACATTTTTATAAAAAATATCCATAATTCTTATAGATGAGAATCCCCCTAGTTCTTACGAAAAACTACTCTCGCTAAAGTTAAAATCTCTCGATATGTCATATGGAGTACACTATATTCTGCATACATAAAGTCTAAATATTATCAACAGGAGTGATATATCAGATGTAGTCAACACAATACCAAAGAGCGCTAAAAGAGGAAAAACCCAAAGGGCGACAAAATTTCTAAGTAAATGACGGTAACAAAAGAATATGCGGGCGATACTCATGAAATACCTTGAGGGCGTAACACTATACACCAAAATGAAGATGAAAAGATGTAATATGTTGTTCCTAAAACATCAGCTAACTGTCCGGAAAATATTAGGTAGGAACAAGTAGAGAACCCCTATAAACATGTCAACCATAGGGGTCTCACTTGACTATGTCATTACTGTTCACTTGTGAATATAAGATACCAACCCGTGTAATGAATGATGAAACCCAGCCAGATAGTAACTAACGCATAGAAAGCTGCAGCACAGAAGGTACTGAGGGAAAGGGTAAGGTTAAAAGCAAAGTGAGTATACGTAAACCAACCGGACAACAAAGCAAAAGGATACTAATTAACGTTCATACTGGCGCAAAAAGGAGGATCATTTGTTCTATCTAAGACTGAAATGTCTGGCACCAGAAGGTAACAATGACAAATGTAATAAAATTGACTCTAAAAGTTCTTGTTGGTTGCTGTAAAAATCGTGTAGCTGTTTTGGGGATTTCTTACTGGTGACCTGTCAGCAATTAAAGTTTGTGAATAGAAACTCTTCCCATAATACGAATGCAAGTATACACAACTGCATGGTTAACACAGGTACAAAAATTTAAAAAAAGTCGAAGGTCTCAGTAGGCGAAAATGGACATACCATACGCAATTTTACGAGCCCAACAGGCAGTTGTAAATACCGTACATCAAGAAATGATGCGGTATTTCAGGTACAATAGCTTCCCACTCGCATATACAGAAACCAAATTATCCAGAGCCAGAGTAGCAGTTAATGCGCCCTGCGGCCGATAGAGGACACTTGGGCTAACACAACGCCAGGTGGCTTCGCCGTGAGTATCATAAGGATGTTTAAAACAGTTGTATATCCAGATTACTTACAATGACAAAAGTAAAGCGAAAAGGTACAAAAACATGTAAGATGACAACAAAAATACGGATGTGAAAATTACAGCATATGCAAATATACTCAAAATTGCAGCAAACGCCACTGTACATTTGTTGTTATAAAGAGTGGCCGCAAAGGGTGTACGATTTTTACTTCCAATCGCTACTGAAAACATTATCAAAAGTATGAAAAAACAATTTCTTTTTCCAGTGATGTGCTCATTAAGTAAACTTTCATGGAAGGGTCTTCTATGTATGAAAAGTTCTAGGTCTTCCAAGATATCCAGTTAAACAACTTTACTCTCACAATGAAGACTGTAATTTGTTTTCTGTTCACGAAGCTGACGGGTGCACTGACGTAAATGAGGTCCTAGTACACTACCACAGCTAGGATAACAGTGTTCCCTATTTTGCGTCCTGAACTCGCTCCCAGTCTGTCCGATGTAAAATCTGTCACAAGCTCCACGCTCAAACTTGCAGACCGGCCATTGAAAATTGTAGTAACAGGCTGCTCTATGCTATGTCGAAGGAGCTTCCCCAGTCTGTTAATAGCATTGAAACTTACCACCATATTATGCTTTTTAAACTCATTACTAGTCTTCAGAGAGGTTGGGCCAACATGGGTCTTAACAGCATATCTGACATCTTCCTTCTTTACACTGGTCTCTTTGTGAGTCTTTGACAAAATTTTTTCACCCATGTCCATAATATTACTTTCTCAAAATCCATTAGCAGTCCCTATATGTACAGTGGTGGCTAACAGCCTGTCGGTTTCCACTTGGTGAATTGCAAAATGTCTTAACCTGTGAGACACTGAACAAAGGAAACACTCCTTGTGTAATCGGGGGGGATTAAAATTCGCAGCAATAATGATATGTATTGTTGTTTGCTTTCCAAAAATCTCGTATTCTGAATAATGGCCATCCTGATTACTTGTAAGCGAAAAATGTAAAGCTAGCCCTCAACAAAAACTCCGTAATGAAGTTACAATTTTAGTGTAAAGAGTTGAAATTTTATTGTGGCTTGATCGACTCATCCATGCACTTGTTAAAAACGACTGATATATATCGTCAACATAAAAATTTGGTGTTTGGGGTTCTTTGTTTGTTCCACTGTGCTATTTCGCCCCCCCCCCCCCCCCAATTAAGTGGCATTTAAGGGATACCAAGTCATGACGTTTCATTCTTCACTTCGCATATAATATGATGCCTTCTAGATGTGCTATGAGTATCCCCTGCAAGTTGTTTGCTTACTGACGTTCACTTAATAATTGGTAGGCCGCTATGTTTTGCCTCTGGTAGCGTTTTTTGATATTGTGATAACTACGTCTGGAATACAATATTACTAGTGTTACTTAGGCTATAGGTAAGCACACTACTTTGTACTCCATATATCATATCGCGAGTTTTTATCTTCAATGGGAATAATTTTTCCCAAGAACTAGAGTGATTCTCGTCTGTAAGTGTTGTGGATATTTTTTATAATAAAGCCAGACAAGCATTATTCCTTTGTGTTGCTGATTTACTAAACTTTTTTAAAAATGTTTGACACGTTCGATTATAACTCTGTGATGTGAAAGTAGTTAGTTTCGATGCTTTGTTATGAGTTGTGTGCACAGATACTCTTCTTACAGGTGCACACTGCATTTTGTAAGCTTTTGAGGATTTTTACCACTGCAATTTACTTTCTGTTACATCAGCTCAACTGCTGTATACCTTGTCACCTAAAAAACGTATACTCGTTTTTAACATGCAGCCACTTGGAGATGGCATTATTGGGATGCCAAAACTGGTCGTGTTAATAAAATAATAATTTATAAAACGTACGGCTGTTTGAATTTTGTTTCCCATAAATATCTGACCAGCCGCTGTCCCGTATCCACGATGGATCGACAGAGGCAGTCCGTTCGTTTCAACTTCTTCTTTACGCCCTTTGTTGTTTCTGACATAACTACATTGCCATCGGCAAACCCTATAGATTTTAATTCTTCTCCCTAAACTATAAGTCCTACACAAAATTTTGCTGTGGATTTGATTACTGCTTGTTCTTTGTATACACTTAATAGGATCAAGGATATGCTACAACTCCGTCTCAGTTCCTTATCAATCACTAATTTCCTTTCACGCGCTTTGACAGTTTCAACAGCCGTCTCGTTTATGTAAAAGTTCTAAATAGGCTCTCACTCACTGTGTTTTACCTCTGTTACATTGTAAATTTGAGTATTCCAGTCAACAATGTCAAAAAATTTCTGTAAGTCTACAGACGCTACAAAAAGAGGGTTGCCTTTCCTTAAACTATCTTCTAAGATAAGCCGCACGTTCAGTTTTGCCACATGTGTTAATACATTTCTTCTCGATCCAAACTGATCTACTCAAAAGTCTCTTTCTGCCAGTTTTCTCATTCTTGTGTAAGGAATTCGTGTTTGTTATTTGAATCCATGACTTATTAAACTCACAGTGCGTAATATTCACATCTGTCAGCATCTTCTATCTTTGAAATTGCAATTATTAAATGTTCTTGAAGTTTGAGGATACTTCGCATGTCACATACATCTTGCACACCAAATGGAAGAGTTTGGTCTTTGTTGGCTCTCCCATTTCTACAGCAGTTCATATTGTTTTCAAGTTCATCTCCCTTACATAGACCATCCATGTACATCCGGTATTGTACCTTACACATACCTGTTATCTACATAATGATGCTAGTACCTCACTTTAGAAAAGTGAATGATAAATAATTACTGTCTTGTTACATTCGAAATGTTTTTTGTTAGGATTTATTGTTCAACACAGCAACAATTTTGTCCATAACACCGTAACATTTATGTCATCGAAATAATTTGCAGAATTAAAATTAATCGAGTTACATGTCAGTTGATCCTGAAGCAAGTTGGATGAAGAAAGAAGCCTGTTCAGTTTTAAAAGCTACAGAATGGTTGAAGTATGTAATCTAAAATGTACTTAGGTTTTTGGTAAATGTGAGATAATATTGAAATGATAAAAATGTAATTGGAGTAGTTCTCAGAGTGTTGAAGCAGCAGAAAACGATAAGCTAGATAGGTAAATGAAAAAAATGGGATAATAATACAGCATAGGCCTGCAATAGAGGATTGCAATCTTGCTCTGTCTTCTGATTTTTTTTTCAGTTTCTCCCATCCTCTTCCTTGGTATTGACCTTGTGCTTTACCTGATAATCTCCACCCCATCTTGAGCCTGCCTCGTCCTCATCGTCCATGCAGCATAGGATGTAGTGCTTCCTACGCAATGTGTTTATTTGGTCTATTAAATGTGGGTCCTAACCATGTCAACTTCCTGCTTCTTATCGGCAGCTCAGCTATCTTCTTGCTGCTTCTTTCCCTGAGTGTTTCGTTAGAGATAACATTTGGTCACCTTATCTCCAGGATGTTCCACAGAAATCTGTTGTTGAATGTCTGCAGCTTAGGGATTAGCTGCTTTGTCACTTTCCATGTTTCACATTACACAGAAGCACAGATTTTACATTACTTTCAAGTTTCAGCATTTTGGTCGTCAGTGTTATTTCCTTCGTTTTACAGATGGAGCGGAGAGGTATAACGTGCCTTTGGCTTTGTTGGTGATGCTGTTGCTGTCCTCAGTTGCACCACAATATAGTTTTGTCATGCACTTCCCTACATAAGTAAAATATCAGTCAAAGTTGGGTCATAATGAAACCTACATTCACAAACATATCCAGTATTACACATGAAACTAACTTAATAATAACAAATTTCACAACCAGCCGTGTACCTTGCTGGAAACCAATGGAAAAAATCAACCTCACTCCCATGTTGAGAAGACAATTAACATCTAGAAAAAATTCTTCCACAATAATCTATCAATTCACTAACTTTTAAGAAATGACACAGGCATAATCTAAGCTTCACAATATCCAGTAAAACAGAGAAAATCCATATGTACAATTACTGAAACTATTATCATGAAATGACCAAACATGGTACTTTTGCCTCTCCACACTCTTCTCAAAGATATTGATATAAAAATTTCTCCTGCAGCACTTTTTGTGCTCAGTTACACTTTAAATTCTGATACTTCAATAATGATGAACTTCTGAAAATTTCACGTAAATATTTGGTCTGGTATTGAGTTCCACAGCTTATCCACATTTGCAGATAATTCGTTTGATATATCTGATATGCTCCCAAATTTGTTTGACAACTCGTCGTCACCGGTTCACCGTGACGCACAAAAAATTTTATGAGTTTAAACAATGATCGCTACAACATCAGAACGACTTGGTTTGCCACCCGCAATTCACAAAGGAGAAAAAGTTCATAGATGCTAAATCAGCTGATAGATGACAGTGTAGTGCGTGGTAGGATCACTCATGGGAAAATTCCTGTAGCAGCGATGGGCCAGTACCCCACTCAGAGACGGAATAAACGTACTTGTAGTACCCAAACTAGTCTCGTGAACAGAACGGATAATTGGGATACGACATGGGTGAGAAACAGGAGCACGAGACATTGGGTTAGTGAACCTGGGAAAGCTTCCTTCTAGTACATTTGGGAATTGATCTTAGGGGGCTCGAATCAGCTAAATATTTGAAACAAAACGAAACAAACTTTACAGAAATTACAGAAAAACGTAAGAAAACACCAGGAGGTCAACTGTAGATGGATATACTACGTTCTACAGCGGTGTAAAGCAGTTAGAAAGAGAAGGTAAAAGTGTTGCCTCTACATCGTAAGAAAACAGTAAGCTAAAACACTTGACTATGAAATGCAAAATGACGCACTGTATTAATAGAGATTGAAGGTACAAGATCAATCCCAAGAACAATAGTACCTAATGCTCCAGATGAAGGAAATATTGACTACTAGAA
Source organism: Schistocerca serialis cubense (assembly GCF_023864345.2). Taxonomy (NCBI): domain Eukaryota; kingdom Metazoa; phylum Arthropoda; class Insecta; order Orthoptera; family Acrididae; genus Schistocerca; species Schistocerca serialis. The sequence continues at coordinate 447,683,098 of NC_064646.1, read as the reverse complement.
ACTCTTTTACAACTTATTACAGATGATATTGAGCACCTTCCGTAGAAATAAGATTTTCTTCACGGGAGACCAAGACGATAGAAGTGAAAACATACGAATTTCAATAGCAGTAGGCACATTTGGTGAAACGATTATGATGAAAACTGAAAACACCCAGCAATTTCGCAGTTTTTTTTTTTCAAATCTTAGTAGAGTATATACGATGTTTGCCTTCGAAGTATCGGAAATTACTGACATTATGCAGGGAATATGGTTGCATAATTCGATTACTTGCGATGGGAAAGTTTACCAGAAGACAGAAGGTCTTGCTACTACACACTGGCGCGAGAGATGAGAATGAAGAGTTGCTTACATAGTTTCATATTATATACAAGGAAATTAAAAATGAACAAATGTCGTATACAAAATCAGGCAACAGATATCTGGGCTAAACATCACTAGTAATTGCCCAGCAGTTTTTAAAAACGATTTATTTCGCCACTGCGAATGAGTTAGGGTATCTATTAGTCTAGAGCCTAAAGACTGGTTCCGTAAGATTCAACATTGGAGTTAATAAACTATCACGCTCCACTTTACCGCCCGCTCAGGCAGCAGTTTCCAAGCCTGGTTCCAAGCACACGAGATTGCCTTCTTACCCAGAACTATGGAGAATCTACCATTAACTGGCCACAGAAGAGTCTATTTTAGCTATGGGCCACGGAATTTCCAATCAATTCTGAAAACCTCCCTGGGCTCACATACATGTTAGTGTGGACACGACCTTCAAGGTATTATGCGCAGTTCGCAAATGAGGCGTTCCCACCAAGAGTGGATTTTTGCGAGTGGTTACATTAAGAAATTCCGAGTGGTTTCTCATGGTTTTCCAGTGACAGGAAGTTAGTTTTTTCGAGTATTATGAAGGAATGAACCAATGACTTCATCGCAAAACATAAACAATTACAAGTTAAAGACCTTCTTTGTGAAAATTAATCTATGAACGTTACGCGGACAAGATAGTAAACAGTAGAGTGTACGAAGGGATGGTTGAAACAATTCACAGAATGCAATACATATTTTCCATCGGTTACAGAAACAAAGAAGAAAACATTTGGAAATGAATATATAAAAAACTATACTTTGATCTACAGTAGGGGAAAAATGAGCAAAAAGGAAGTAAAAATGTTGCCATCTCCAGGGCGAGAATATAATAAAATACCTGACTAAGAAACGCAAATGAACGCATTGTATTAATAGTACTTACAGGTACAAGTGTAATCCAAAGAACAATAGAAACAAATGCTCCACAAGAAGGAAATATTGACTTTCACAACTAATGTTTAAGAGCTTGAAAAAAACCTCATGTCCTTTATGGGAGATTTAAATTTTAGCATTGGAAATATACCAACCCCAATACTAGCAGGCACGTATTTAATAAAATAGTAAAAATACTCAGCGACTCTGCTATTCTATTTAAAAATTTAAAAGACATGAAAGGGATTCTGCCTCAGGAAAATGAGAAGTTACCTGCATTTGCAAATGATATAGTCTCACAGTTAGCTTACTTTTAATGGGAAAGTTCATCAGCAGTAAGAGGGTCCTACGTTATTTAAAAATGTAGTAAAACATAAAAGTGTATCTGTCTCAGAAAAATTAGAAGTTACTGGCACTTGCAAATGATACAGTCTCATAATCAGCTTATTTTTAATGGGAAAGTTTATCAGCAGAAAGAGGCTCCGGATCAAGCTTCCTGACAGAGGTATATCTGATTCATTTGGAAATTAATGTTTCAAGGTAGTAAATAGGCTCCACAAAAAACAGTATACTAGTTGAGGTATTTTGATGATAAATTGCTTGTACATGATTACACCTGGGAGGGGACTCGAGCGCTGCTTACACAATACAATATTTTCCACGATGGTATGAAATTAATTGTCTAGCATGAGGACGACAATAGCATAAATTTCATTGCTATTAAAATCTACAACATACAATAAAAACTGAAGACATATAACACCAATTCGCGCCACACAAACATGGAGCATTTACGCACCACTCCGCAAAGCACACTGACTTAAATTGGAAGAAAATAGAATTACCGCCGAATTTGGCACAATAATAAGGTATTGCCATGGTCAATTGCTACACAGAAAAAATGCACTCTATGCACACGAATACAAATGAATGAAGCATCACTTATATAGCCGAATTTCACAAATAATTGCTCAGCTATTTTTAAAAAATAACGATTCTTTCTCCACCGTGAATAAGTTAGGATACCTTCTAGTCCACATAATAAATAAAATTCTCTAAAATTGAACAAAAGTGTGGTATATAAGATATCATGCTCCAGTTTACTGGCCCCTTATTCAGGAGATTCAAAACCTATGTCGAAGCATACAAGATTGCCTTCTTACCGAAAAACGTCGGAAAATCTACCAATAATTGACCACATATGAGTGTATTTTAGCGACGGCTTCGGAATTTACGATGAATTCTGGGAAGCCCTGTGGCACATATCTTATTACTTCTTGAGTACAAATAGCTAGTTGTGGTTCAGAAGAACGATATTTTTTGAAACCGTGCTGACTATGTGTCAATAAATCGTTTTCGTCGAGGTACTTCATTATGTTCGAATACAGCATATATTCCAAAACCCAACTGCATTTCGACCTTGGGTTAATACAACGCCATGTGGCGGAGCCGTCAGTATCATAAGGAAATATAATATAAGATGTATATCCACATTACTGACTGAAATCCCTGGGATAGCAGAACTACGTTGTCTACTCCAATGACTTTATTTATTCACCCTGAACTATGACCTCTAGTCAAAACTTTTCCGTGGTTTTGATTACTGCTTGCCCAGTGCACGGACTGAGTAAGATCCAGGATAGGCTGCAAGCCTGTCTCAGTTCCTAATCAACCACAGATTCCCTTTCATACCCTGCAACACTTGCATCTGCCGTCTGGTTAATGTTATAGTTCTAAATAGGCTTTCGCTCCCTGTATTTTACCTTCGAAAAGATTGTATTCCAGTCAAAAATATCAAAAGATTTCTGTAAGTGTACAGATGCTGTAAAAGTAGGGGTGCCTTTTCTTAAACTATCTTCTAAGGAAAGTTGCACGCTCAGTATTGCCACATGTGGTAATACATTTCAAAATAAATCCAAACTGATCTACTCCAAAGTCGGCTTCTACGAGTTTTTCCATTCTTCTCTAAGAAACTCGTGTTAGTATTTTGCAACCATGACTTATTAAACTGACAGTACTGTAATATTCACACCTGTCAGCAGATGATATCTTTGAAATTGCAATTATTATATTTTCCATGAAGTCTGACGGTAATTCGCATGCCTCATACATCTTGCACACGAAATGGAAGAGTTTTGTCTTTGTTGGCTCTCCCATTTCTACAGCAGTTCTGACGGAATGTCGTCTATTCCTCTGGCCTTGTTTTGACATAGGTCTCTCAGTGCTCTATGAAATTCCTCTCGCAGTATCAAATCTTCCATCTCGTGTTCATCTACGTCCTCATCCATTTCTATAATATTATATTCACGTTAATATCACTTATATAGACCATCGATTTATTCTCATCTTTCAGATTTCCATTGTTTGCTTAGGGTTGTTTTTCCATCTCAAGTCTCGATATTTACACAGCTACTTCTCTTTCCTCCAAAGCACCCTGCAGACGGTATCTATCTTTCTCGTAGCAGTATATGAGCCTAATTTCTTACATATGTCCTCTGGCCATTCCCGCTTAGTCATTTTGCACCTCCTGTCATCCTGATTATTTAGACTTTTGTATTCCGTTTCCCCTACATCTTTTGCTCCATTTCTATATTTTCTTCTTTACTAAATTGAATTCAATATTGTCCTACCTATCTGATGATCTGCTGCCTTCCTTCTTTCATCTCTCAAATTGATTGGCGACTCCATGGAGTGCTGTGTACACAACTACCATATCATAAATAAAATTAGGAGGAAGGTCAGCAGTAATTGTTATGCTTTATTAAGAGTAAAACATATTTTTGATCACATAATGATCATCTTCACTGCTTTTGCGTACAAATTACAGCTCGTAGGTAACTGGTGTCTAGTTATTAGCAGTAACAGAAGTTATGAAACGATCACTGCTAATAACTAGACACCAGAGTCTACGAGCTTTAATTTGTACGCTAAAGCTCTGAAGGTGATCATATTGTTATCGAAAATCAATTTTGCTGTTACTAAATCGTCAAAATTACGGCCAATTCTGGCCTTCCTTCCAATTTCATCTCTCGAAGCTACTCATTCGTCTTCTGCTGTATTCCTCTTCCCTGTTACAGCCAATCGTTGCCTAATGCACCCTATGAATATCTCAGCAACCCCCAGTTCTTTCACCTTATCCAGGTCCTATCTCCTTAATGTCCTACATTTTGGCAGTTTCTTCACTTTCAGTCTATAGTTGACAAGCACTAAATTGTGACCAGAGTCTGCATCTGGCCCCTGTATTGTCTTATGTTTTAAAATCTGTTTCCGATGTCTCTGTCTTACCATTCTATTATCAATCTACAAGCTTAAGGTGTCTTCAAGTCTCTTCCAAGCATATATTCTTTTTTTCATGAGTCTGTAACTAAGTGTCAGCGATGATTAAACTATTCTCTGTGCAGAATTCTACTAAGCTATTCCTCTTTCATTCCTCCCCCCCCCCCCCCCAAGTCCACATTCACCTGCTACGCTTCTTCCTCCTCGTTTCCAACTATCAAAATCCAGCCCACCATTACAGTTAAATTATCGTCTCCCTTAACTATCTGAATAATTTCTTTCATGTCATCACACACTTCTACTATCTCTTCATCACCTGCAGAACTAATTATCATATGAACCGGTGCTACAATGGCAGATGCAGCTTTAGTGTCAGTCAATTCACTGTGCTGTCCAGGCCAGGTAAAGGACTTTCCTACTTTGGTATTCATTGTTAAACATACTTCTCCATTACCATATTTCATTTTTTATTTATATCCCTGAAATCATCTTACCAGAAGAGCTGCTCCTTCCTCCTGCTTCTGAATTACACCAATTCCAACTATATCTAACTTCAGTCTTCTTAAATTTTCTAACCTACCTGATTAGCAGTCTAATATTACACTCTACAATCTATAGAATGACAGTTATCGTTCTCATGATATCTCCACCCAGAGGTGTGAATGGGTAACGACAGCATTTACCCATACATTAAATTTGCATGCCCTCAGGAAAAATTACAGCTGTACTTTCCACTTGCTTTGAGCTGTTTCACTTTACCATGACAGCAGGTTCGATTTCGTTGTAGTTACAAGTCCAGATCAGCCAATGATACAGAATGTTGCCCTGCAACTGCCGGAAAGACTGGACCCTCTCATCAGGAGAAATATGTTTGATATTTCAACAGAGATCCGTCCACTGTCGTTGTATCTACGGTATGGATATCTGTACTGATGAGGCACCCCGTGAATGCAAGGTCCGTAGCATAAGGGGATCACCCATAGTGAAGGGTAAGCAGGTTCTCCCTTAAATCTCAGTGAATTATCGTTAATGTTTCCATCTTTTATTAGCTATCACGTTTTGTTTGTCCATTACAGCAGTTGGTAACAAGATTTAGACAGCACCAAAATTTTATCATAATATAATCCTCAGTTAATTATCACTAATTCATTGCTCTATCTATAAATGGCAACCGTTCTTCATTGTACAAAAACATTCATAGTTGCCATGTAAATATCTTTCTTGTCAATAACCATCCCCTCATTTACTAAAATAAATTGTATGCACTTGCAGTAAATGTACATCACTTGAATGAAAGTAAACATCATTCTACATTACATGACTATTCGTTGACCATCCAGTTATAAATATCATAGCATTTTAAACAATTATCCAACATTAAAAAGTTCAAAAATTTGTTGAAAAGAATGCTATCGTCATCATGATCATAAGAAAATTCATTTGTTTTCCAATCATTTCTTTTTAATCCTAACATCTTACAAAAATCGTTGCTTCATAAGCTCACTTTTACTTGTCAGCTAAGTGCAACATCTCAATGATGTTCATAATTAGCTTAGTACACCATTCCTAGGTAATTACTTTATTGAAGACAAAATTAGCTGTACATAATACATAGTGACTTTTCAATAGAGTTATTTCTCGAACCTCACAGGAATATGTATATATCACTCTTTGGCTTTTATTGTTTGATTCAATGTTAAGAATGTTTTTTTCCTTTTCTAGTGACCACTTGGAATTGTTCTGCGATGGTGCTACTTATAATATTATACCATACACATACATGTTTCCCATATAACAACTAATAGCATGCAACATTATAAAAGTTAGTGAGAAATAATTATTGTCTTTTTATTTTCAACAAGTTTCTAATTAGGTTTTGTCACTCAACACAGCAACAATCCTGTCTATAACAGTGTTACTATCATCGAAATGATAAATAGAACTAAAATTAATCAAGTTATATATTAGCTGAGCCTCAAGCAAGATGGATGAAAAAAGAAGCCTGTTCAGTTTTAAAAGCCACAGTCCAGTTTAAGTATGTAATCTAAAATGTGCTCGGGCTTTGTGACAAATGTAAGATAATAGTAAATCGCTAACAACGTAATTGGATTACAGCTCAGAGTGTAAACGCAACAGAAAAAGGTAGGTCCCACAGTTAAATGGAAAAAAAGGGCAAATAATATAGCGTGGAACAGTGAGAAGTGAAACACTGCTACATGGCTCAGAGTCATGTACTCGCAGGGACATAATGCGTCTATATACCCCTAAGCGTGAAACAATATAACGAGTTGTTTAAAACACACCATATCATATTCACCAACTTGTTGAGAATAATACGCCATTTAAATTACGGTAATTCACCATCATTTTATAAATATTCTCTGTTGACCTTCTGCTTCAACTGGACCTCATTTTGGACCTGCCTCGTCTCCATCGTCCATGTAGCACTCAATGAAGAACTTCCTTCGCAATATGTTCACTGAGTCTCCTAAGTGAATTTCCTAACAATCTCCACTTTCTGTTTCTTATTTGCGGCTCATTTAGCTTCTAGCTGGTTCTTTCTCAGAGTGTTTCGTTAAAGATGACATTTGGCCTCCATATCCCTAGGATGTTCCTCAGATATCAGTTGTTGAATGTCTCACAGTTATGGACTGGTTGCTTTCTCACTTTCCATGTTTAACAACCTCAGTGACGTATTGAGAAGACAAGTAAAACTTGGTGGAAATTCTTGAACAATAATCTGTAAATTCACTTATTATTATAAAATGGCTACAGGATAATCGAAGATTCCCAATATCCAGCAACACAATTACAATTACTTAAATTTGTATCATTAAATGACCAAACATGATATTCTGGCCTCACCTACTACTTCTCGACTGATCTCGATATGATAATTTCTCCTGCTCCATCTCTTGGCCATAGGTGATCAATTGCTCTTTAAATCATTAAATTCCGGTAATTCTGAACTTCTGCAAAATGTATGTTAATATGTCGTCAGGAATTGAGTTGCACATTGTGCCCACATTTATAGATAATTCGTTTGATAAGTTTTGTATACTTATAAATTTTTTTGACAACTCGTTATCAGTGGTTCACCATGAAACAGACAAACTTTTATGTATTTAGACAATGATCGCTACAATCTTAGTACGTCACTGTTTGGTATCCTCAATGGAAAAAGAAAAAAAAATGTTTTAGGTATAAATCAGCTTATATGTGTCAGTGTAGTGAGTGTTGGGACCAAACATGGGAAAATTCCTGTAACAGAGATGGGCTAGTAACCCATTCAGAGACAAAATAAACGTACTAGCACTACATCGTCTAGCCTCGGGAAAAGGACGGATTAGCGTGCTACAATATGGGTGAGAAATAGGAGCGAGAGACAGTTGTTTAAGGAAGCTTGGAAAGCTTTGTCCTTGTACGTTAGATAACTGATGTTAAGGCATGCGAATTAGCAAAACACTTGAAAGGAAAGGAAACAGATTTTACAGGTATTTCAGAAAAAACATCTTGAACTAGATCGGTATATGGCTATACTATGATCTACAGCGGAGTAAATTAAAAAAGAAGAACAAGTAAGGGTGTTACCATCTACATTCCTACAAAAAAATAAGGTAAAACACTTGATTATGAAATGGAAAAGGACGCACTGTTCTATTACGAATTAAAGATACAAGAGCAATCCAAAGAATAATAGCAGCTAACGTCCAACATGAGGGGAATATTGACTACTCTAAGGTCTTTTTCATACTATCGCAGGTGATATTGAACAGTACGAATAACAATCAGATTTTCTTTATGGGAGATCTAAATGCTAGACTAACTCCAATAATAGTAGGCACATTTGGAGATACGTATGTGGTGAAAACGGAAAATACTCAGCAATTTCGCTATTTTCTTCAAAACTTAGTACAACATAAAAAGGGTCCTGCCTCCGAAATATCCGAAGTTACCGACATTATGCAAGTAATGTGGTCACATAATTAGCATACTTTTAATGGCAAAGTTTACCGGAAGAAAGACGGTCTTGCTACTACATAGTGACACAAGAGAGGGTACTGAAGAGTTCATACATAATGAAACCTTTTGCACACAGGTATGACATTTGTAGTTTAGCATGAGGACGAGAAAAACATAAATTTAATTACTGTTAAAATCAACAGCACAAAAAAATAGACAATGCTTCATGCTAACTCACTGCCCAAAAATAAGTAGCATTTAGGGCAACATTCTACAAAGACCACTGTTTTACTTTGAAAAAAAAAAATAGACTTACAACCAAATATATCACAATGAAAAAAAATACCGTTATGGTGAATTGGTCCAAAACATATGCAAAATAAGGCATCATACTTCTGGGCCAAATGGAATTAATAACTGCAGACCTATTTAAAAAAAAATAACGAGTTCTTTCTCTACTGTGAATGAGTTACGATACCTATTATTCCACAGCAATAAAGACTGACTCCGTAAAATTCAACAGTGGGGTTTATAAAATATAATGCTCAAGTTTTCTGCCTATTCAGCAGCAGTTTCAAAACCTGTTTTCAAGCAAACAAGATTATCTTCTTACCAAATACTACGCAAAATCTATTATTAACTGGCCACACATCAGTGTATTTTAGCTACAGACAATGGACTTTCACGTCAATTCTGGAAAACCGTTGGTGTCACATATATGTTAGTGTGGACACGACCATGAAAATTAATCTATGAACGTTAGATGTACAAGACAGTGAAAAGTAGAGTGAACAAAGAGATGAATGACACATTGTAGATGGCATTCCAACAGTGGGCCAAAATGTATCGAAAAGTAAGCTACATAATATGAAATCAGTTTTATGAAAGATATGAGAAAGAAACTTAAAATGTTTCCTTTAGAAGCCTTACAATTTAGAATTAGTATGCTGATTAGTCAACTCGCCTTCAGCACTGGGGCAATCACCCCATCGACGCACCTTTATGAAGACACCCGTTTGGTAAATATCGTATACTGCTGAGTGAAGAAGCCTTATCTACCTGCTGCACATCTTCGTACAACAAAAATCGTCCATCCTTCAAAGTCTTTTTTGAGAGACCAAAACCGTGATAATCGCAAGGTGTGTGTGTTCGTGTGTCTCCCACTTGGATTGATGTGGGGTTTCCTATCGTGAGGTTTCCTACAAGGGTGCAGTAGGTAGCGAAGCTGTCCCGAGCATCCGGTTCCCTAACGAGGTGTTTGCGAACTGAGCCTCCACCACTGCTTGCCTACCCCAGTCGCTCACCCTGAGTACATATGTTGTCACCGTTTCTCAGACAGTGTCGTCGTCGATAGCTTTCGTTCCTTGCATTTTCCTATACGACTTCTGTTCTATGCAGTGTACACAATGGAAGTGATAACAACAACTAAAGGGAGGCCGTGTCTTATCAAGGATGGTCATTGCTACTGTATTTACAGGAGGAATGAAGAATATACGAACTGGATGTGCTTCAATTATGAACGAAGTAGGTGCAAAGGTAATTTAAAAATTGCAAATGGTGAAATGGTTGCTCAACAGCAACATTATTGTCCACCTGACAAAACAGATGCGGAGATAATGAAAAGACTACATAACTGCAGAAAAATAGTTCGTGCAGAAGAGACAGTGCCTGTAGCCCAAACTTTTAAGCAGAAATTTCAAGATTTGAAAGATAAAGTATTAGAATTCGTGGCATATATTCAGAATTATGACAGCTCAAAGACTATTGTGTAAGGCGAGAGGAAGAGCTATTGGGACAACCCAGAACCCTGGCTACAGTTCGGAAATTCACCTTAGCGAAGACCTTTCGAAATTAGCGGAATGTAATAGTTTTTTGAAGATTGCTGATGGCTCTGTTCCAGACAAGATACTTCTAGTATTTTCTTTCGAAGAAGCAGAGAAAATCCTTTGTGACAATGGAAGTGTGCTTATGGATGGGACATTTGACAGCTCTTCGAAATAGTTCAAACAATTGTACACAATCCATGTCGACATCGGAAGTACAGAAGAAGCAACTAAGATATTTCCTTTTTTTATTTGTTTTTTGACAGAAAAAAGTAAAAATACATATGAAAAACTTTTTTCTGGATTGATATCTAAGATGCCTGGGTGGTCGCCAAAAACTGCAGTGCTAGATTTTGCAATGGCTACAATTAAAGCAATGAATTCAGTGTTCCCTTAAACACAACTTTCCGGCTGTAATTCTCACTTTGAGCAGTGTCTATGGAAGAAGATACAGGAACTGGGACTAACGGAAGACTACAGGGATAGGGAGGAAGTGCGATTATTTTGACGCATGTGTGCTGCAGTGGCACATCTTCCACTTAACATTGTCCATGAAATGTGGATTTTAATAATGGAACAAATGCCCAGCGGAGAGAAGATCGCAGCATTTACAGACTATACAGCTGATCAGTGGATGGAAAATCCTAATATACCTATAGAAATGTGGAATGTTTTTAACCAACGACACAGAGCGACGAATTCTGTTGAAGGTTGGCATAGAAAACTGAACTCCTCAATAAACTAGAAACATCCAAATGTATAGTTTCTGATTCAAAAGCTGAAGGTGGAGGCAGTGAACGCTATTTTTGAAGTTCAAAAAGATTCCATTGGCCTACCTCTTCAAAAAATAAAGAAGAGGTGCATAGATCTTGACAAAAGATTAATAGACGCTGTGAAAACATATGAAGACTCTGGAGATTTAAAAAGGTGTTAAAAATCTCTAGCCTTTTTAGAAAAAACTGAATAAGAGTTTACGATTGATAAGAAGAAAAGGTTATCAATTTGCTACTGTAATGTTGAAAAACAACAATAACATAAAAAACAACAAAAAAGTAAACAACAACAGGAACAAAATAAATAAATAAATAAAAATAAATAAAATGAAAAAAAACATCTAAACATGCCTATGTACTATGTGCATAGCCAGTCCTAAGCCTGGATAAAATGTGAAGGGATGTTCTTATGTTCATGTCAGTCGGAAAGTTCAGGGTTACGATATTTATTTGCAGTCAGAAACACGAGCGTCACCACGTAGGGGGCCTAGAGATTCGAAAAGTTGGATGATAAAAAATTTACCGTGAAGTTCTGTGTGAAAAATTCTAGGATTTTCTGTGGGCTTTAAAAATATTGTTGTTTTAAAACAGTATGTGTAAGTACAGCACACATTTTACTAGCATCAATAATTTCGCAAAGTTAACTTGCCGATTCTGGAGTTTCGTCATAAATGTCATTCGAAACTAATTACTTGTATTTGGCGGATCTCAGTCGCAAAAGTACGCTTTTAACGGTATTTCTAAAATTCTAATACAAATTCTGCTACTTATTGAATTTTCAACTCAACAAAACTGAAATTTTACTTGGGAAATTTATTATATAACATAGTCACTCGTCGTGTGAAGGTACCAGAATTTTTGGTGAGGAAGGAGGAATGAGGACTCAGACAGCTGATTGCCCACTTTTCTGTCAGAGTCTTTTAAACACGATCATATTTGCCTTTATTGTGCTCCAACAGGAGATATTGTGATGTATGTCATCATTAAAACATAACAGACAAACACGCAATTTTTGCGGATATTTCGCGTTAAAAACGCGCCGTCATTTCTCCAGTGTTGCGCACTACCGTTCCCCAATGGTTAAGACACCAGGGTCAGTGAAATCTTCAAGCAATGGACACCGGTAACCAAAACAACAAATTGCTGACCCTTGAACTTCTTAGGACGAGGGGACGACGGATGAAGTGTTGTTCATTCTCCGAAGAGTGTCTGCGAGCGTTGGTTTCGGTAGCTATGAAAAGAATAACAAAATGGTTAAAATGGCTCTGAGCACTATGGGACTTAACATCTATGGTCATCAGTCTCCTAGAACTTAGAACTACTTAAACCTAACTAACCTAACGACATCACACAAAACCCAGTCAAAGAATAACATCGCATTTATTCTGTTTGGTAGTAAAGTCGACATAATTCACATTTGTGCATTTACGGCGTGCACTTCGGGAAGACACGAATCCTACACAGATCCGTTGCCTACATGTTAGTGTTTACAAATGTGCACTGAAGCCCCGCTACCTTACATAAACACTCAAATGGAAACGCCCTCAAACGCAATTTTTTATCACTCCTTTGATCACTCATTATATAATCAAACTCGCCGGCGAGAGTCAATAAATAATTGTTTGCACTTTGTTCATTATTGTATCACCCATAACTGTGTTACGACCATTATTTTACCGGTATTTGAAGTTACTCTACTTGACAAAGGATTAAGAGCACCGTCTTCCTAGCATATCGACATTTCAATAATCTCAAAGGGGTTCCCACGTTTCTGAGTCAGACCCATGCGGCAGTGTTATGACATTCGGCAATCCAATGACCGATATTTCTTTTGAGAAATGTATGAGCGCATGGCGTATAAGTCACCGGTGTCTGCCCCAAATTTCTTCCTCTTGTCGTGCATGCTAAATTCGCCTCAGCTTTCATAAATAGTTACAAAATCCAAAAATTCACCATAAGAAAAAATGCCTAAAAGCATTGCACTGTACACATTACTTTCTACGCCACATTGTCGGAACTACAGAAATATGTCGCCTGTGGTATCTGGTCTGTTGAGCATGCAGCACAGTCCTGGCTTCCCGGATAAATCACGAAAATCCACCGGTTTAACATACACACTATGGTTCGAGTCCTGTGCTCGGAACCCAAAGACGGGGCCTCCATGTTAGTGGAAATCCGCACGCTTCATATCGACAGATAGGATCCGTCAAAAATCTCCGCAAAGCTTTCCTGCAGTTCTGTCACTTCACAAAAATCGCCTCGCGCGTGGGCAAGATATTGGACAACATATGGGCTGAACTTAACACATCAGAGAGTCTGACAGGACCCTTTTGGAAGTTTCCCAGTATTTTCATCTCTTTCGACATCGTTTAAATTGAGAATTTGTAAGGTTAATATGTAACACTCTCACAACAGGAACCCACATTTCGCGTCATCTTGGTGAAAAGCAAACGTTTTCAGCTGTGAGCGGTATTGTATGAATAAGCTGCTATTATAAGCAGTTTAGTAACGTCTTGATGTGTTAAGCTATACGACAGTTTATGACCCCGTATACAACTCAATATGTGATCTTACTACAGCTGTTTAACGTGATATTCACCGAGTCACATACTTAACATACGCGCAATGGTGGTAAACATCAGTAGCTATATATTCTAAAGAAAAGTAGTAGGTAAGCACACAGCAAAGGCATCTCCTAAAGTTAAATAATGAGTAGTTTTCTAATTATAGAGAAAGGCGGTGCCCATCGTATCTGTAGACTCAAGAGGTATAACCAGACAAGTCTACAAATAAGCTAGTGAAGTCGTAATGGGATTCGAAATCGAAACGTCCACATACTTTTGGAAACAGTGTTCCTGACTATCCTGTATTGCACAAAATATTTCACTGTTTTACAAAAACACAATTAATGGCCTAAGAAAGTCATTTCATACCAGCAACCAGTAACACAGCTCTCTGGCTTGTAATATGTTTAATACGAAGCACAGGGTATCTGTTATTAATGGCCTGCAACAGTAGGAAAGGACTGAATCATTTAACATTCGCACCATAATTGAAATTTGATAAGAGGAAGCCTATAGATAAGATGGTTGCACGGCAATGGAACCATTTCATGTATGCCAATGAAAGAACGGCTTAGACTGAGTGAAGGGCTCAGCAAAAGGTTAGGTAAAACGTTAATGGGCACACTGGATCCGAAATGCGTTGTGTGACTTAATAAAATATAAAATTTTCGGTGACGCGAGACGTTATTATTCATATTTCATGTGTACTGAACACGGTGATGTTCAGAACCACAAAATGTGATTACAAGAATATTGTCGATTTTTATATAAGAGAAGTAGAATTTTTTATCATTAAGCAATGAGGTATAAATTATTAGTGTTTCATTGTGTAAGGAGGTCATTCCAGAATGAATGCTACCTACTTCATCCTCTTTGAATAGTTTTGGAAGTGAACTAATTAATGTTGCGCCATTACTGAACGCTTTTTTTTTTTCAAACTACTGCCATAGTAACTTTCTGCGTCACCAGATGCCTACATTTTAGTCGCTTGCAAAATGCCCATCATCGATGTCCGTATTAGGCAGCGTTGTGTGACAGAGTTTTTGAATGCAGAAGGTGAAACGCCCATTCGTATTCATGAAAAACTGACAACTGTGTACGGTGAAATGCCCATTCCTATTCACGAAAAACGACAACTGCGCACGGTGATGCATCGGTGGATATCACCAATGTTAGAAGTTGGAATCCACACTCAGTAAAGGCAGCGTAATAACGATTCTCAACAACTGGGATACTCATATGTTTGTGCAGCTTGATTACGAAGAACTTTATCCGACCAGAATGAAGAGGCAAGGAAAAGAACTGCGTCCCAACTGATGCAGCGCTTCCATTAGGAGGGAGAGACGATTCTGGAAAAAAAAATTTCATAGACGAAAGTTGGTTTCATTTTCTTAAGCAAAATGAAAGTGGCAGTAAAAGAAATGGCGTGAAACAAACCCACTGAAGGAGAGAAAGTTCAGTACTATGCTATCGCCAGGGACGTTAGGTTGCAGTAATCTCGAATGCAGAGCATATGATTATTGGAATTAGCAATGTTCATATTACAGATGAACATAAATTGTATAATCGATGTGAATGCAGTGATACCGGACACTTGATAAATATTCGGCATGTCAGATACGTTTAACACTCCTGCCTCTCTGCCAGCTCACGATTCCATGCATACATAAGAGTCGTACTGCTTTTATAGGTAACTGGTAGTGAGTACTATACTCATATCTATGGATGCCGCCCAATCGTAATATTCACGGGTGTTTATCTACATTCTTCGTACTTTAAATATACGGTTAAGTGTGATACTTAACAAAACATTATAAATGTAGTTGCTCCGTGACTTTTAACACAGATAGTATCTGATATTTGTGTGGAGAGTGGACTTCCGATGGCATGTGTAACCGAATACAAATCCCAAACTAGGATCGTTGAGACATCTAAATATCTCGTGTACCATCCATCTGTAAAAAATAGAGAAACGCAGCAAGGATCAACAAACTGTCGCACCATTGGATATGTCAATGTGTATTTGTGCCTGGCGTTGGATGGAACAGCATGAATGTGTCTTTACAAGCCACGGAAAGCAGGAAAGGACGTTAACGCTATCCTACGCTGTTTTACTACCGTATGGGAAAAACCGCCTCACACTGCAGGGAGAAGAATTGTGATGTATAATGGATAGATGTACTAATGGCTCGAGCAACTCAGAAGTGGTTTAGGGGACTTCGACCTGGAATTTGGCCCTAATAGACCAACATCCGATCTGGTCGGCCAATGGCTTAATGATATGATAGTCAATAATCCACAAATGACAACGCGGGTGTCGCCATTGGAGCTCCATGACGCTCGCGCTGTTGCAGCCAGGAACTTGAAGCTGGGTTCGTAAATATTCGCGATGCGTGGTTTCCTCATGAACTGAGAGAAGCGAATCCACAGCGTGTCCGGCTGTGGCTTCTTTTCGTTAATGACTGCTAACTGAAGATGGAAAGTGGATCGTGTACAACAACGCCCGGAAGAATAAATCGTGGTGCAAGACATGACAGCCGCCACTATCGGGTCCTAAGCCAGGGATGCTTCTCGGAAAGATTCTGCTATGCGCCTGGTGGGATTGCAAATTAGTCTATCACTTCAGAGAACTAGTGTTCGCTGTTTGATCGTCGCAAGGCAGCCATTGAATGAGCGGATTTTGGACACGATGTCATCTGTCACCAAAACATCGACAGACCACATATCGCCATGGTGACCCATCAAAAGCTGAGTTCTTTCCTTTGGGATGTGTTTCCCAACCACCTTAATCGCTGGACGTTGCCTCATCTGACTTTCATCTACTCCGTTCCCTGCAGAATTTCCTCAATGGCCAATACGTCAACTCCTTCGAGAACTACAGACCGATCCTCTCAGATGTAATCAACTTCAAAAACCCCAAAAATAAAAAAAAGACATTTACAAATTATCGAGGAAAAGTCAATATGTCGTCGACAATAATGATGTATCCTGCATGAAATTAATAGTTTGTTTACAAAATCGATCCGTTTTTTGGTTATGTTGTACCGTACCTTGGTGTAAAGTGTATGAGGTGACAAACTGGGAAACTCTCTACCGTAGCTGTGTGCAGGTAAGTGTGTTCTAAGTCGTTCTGTGTGATTCCACTGTCGCGAAAGCGAATCATCTGTCGAGACAACCCAGTTTCCATTTCATTCCAGTAAATTTTATAGCTGCGGCAACACCGTACTCCAATTTTCAAATGCTTATCAATATTTTATACGACTATAAATTGTTTGCAGTGTTTGTTCCTTCGGACATACATCCATGTCTGAAGGAACAGTGCACCATCCTTTACAGACACATTCATATACGCACACTGCACGAAAGTATTTCATACCAAAGCCAAGGAACCTTGTCGAGAAAATTAAATAGTCCTGTCCTGTCGTTAGAATCAAGTAATAGTGGTAGTACTATGGGAAGTGTAAACTGGGACATATTGAACTTTGTGTCTAACCGTGAAGCATGCTCGGATAGCGGGACGGCTAATGGGATCGTTCACATGACCCGGGAAATCTGGGTTCCAGCCCTGGCCGGTACAAAGTTTCATTTGTTCCCAGTAAATTATACAGTTCTGGTGTTTCCATATTCACATTTCGCGAATACATATCACGGTGTAGTATTGTGATATTTTCTCATCAAAATCTGTTCCTTTTTACATGCATGCATGTTTGAAAGAACAGTGTATCCAGCTTTACAGAACATTCATGTTTGCCAGATGAACACTGCATTGAACTTTACAGAGGCTGTCAAATACAGACACTGCTTGAACGTAATTTATCTGAAAGACAAAGCAACCTGACGAGACAGCTAACTTCTTTCCACGTGTGGGAATCAGATTTTTATACATACTATGGGAACCAAGGACCGAGACATACTGAATTTAGGATCTGCCTGGGAGAAAAAAGAGGGTCTCTGCGTCTGCCACGCTGATGGCAGTGTAGGTACTGTGGGCGTCAGTCATGCTCTGCGCAAGGAGGATACTCGAACTTCCATTTGAACTCCCAGCAGAAGACGCCGAGTCGGCATTTCGCCCATCTGGCATGTTAGATAGTCATGTCCAGGAAAGATGGACGTAATTCCGGACATACCTTATCGTAAATGGAGTCCGACAGGCCTGAAGTGAACTTAAAATACATGTTCCGTCATCTCTCTACATCGCTAACTAGAATGCCAACGCCATCTACGACGGACAACTAAAAAGCTACTCTGGATGTGGGAAAGAGGCGCACTTCCAATTAGAATGCATCCACTGCAGGATCACAGATGTACCGCTGTTGGATATGGAGCCGCTGTAGCAGCTGACACTACTTCCTGTGACTTATTTTTCAGCCCCCACGACTATTGGCACTTCACCATGTCATCTGACACTCCCTAAAGACCCGTCGCAGCATCCTCTGATGCACTGGGAAGATGAAACGCCCGTTGTAAGTGTCCTATAATTCACAACGACGACGCCACCTCCGTCGAGAGGTGATGAGTTTCATAACTGCGACCTTTCTGACAGAGCTTTGTGAGTCACTACCTTCATCTGACACAGAAAGGCACTTCTGAATGAATTGATCACCAAGGTGCCAGGGTAGCTTCAAAACCACCCACCAGAGGACTTCTTAGGCTGCCAGAACAATGCTCTCAAAGAGGCAGCCGCTGCCAGCTGCAGTGTGGGAACACAGAATGGGACACATGTCCTTGCAGCTGATTGATACGTGAGACTTTTGCTGACCCCCATGTGCTGGGATGAGGGTACCCATCCTGTAGGCTGAGGAGACAATGGAATACGTTCTTGTTCTGTGTTCAGTGGTGTGGGGATGACAAGATGACACGCGGTGGTGGTGCCGGCACTTTAAGAACGGTTCCAGCCAAGGTGCTGCGGGCGCCCACAGTTGCCGTAATAACTTGATGCTCAGTAGACATTGCCGACCTAATCAATAACTTCGCTTCCACAGCTCGGCGACAGATTTATTCTATCGCCACAATCAATCTTAGCAGTCTAGGAGCAAAGGTAAAGATCCAACTGCTGCGAGGGATGTTTCGTGTGTCAGATATTTACTTCGCTTCATTGCAAGAAATGTGCATTGCATCCCTTCACGGCTTCTGTGGTTATGTCACATATATGACACTGGGTGATCAGACTGGAGCAATATGGCGATTCAACTGCATCATGGCATTGAAACTGCCAGGGGGCTGACAATCACGGCGCTAGGCACGTGTATTTCTATCTTTCATACTTATCAAAAACCCACAAATGCCTCAAGGAATCACAGATCTATTCAGTCTACTCAGAGGGTGTCACTTCTCTCTGTCTTGACTGCTAGGATCAATATATCTGTGGCGGTGATATTAATTGTGTGCTCCACGCTAAAGACCAGGCCCCACATCTTTCGTCTTGCGAATAGTTTTGGATACTGGTGTGAGACCTGCTTCCCACTGATATTTGGGAAGAAGTGCGATTTGACCACCCTGGATACACATATCTTATCTGTAACTTTGTCAGTTGGCTTGATCAACCCTATGTCTCATATGTTCTTGTGCCAGAGTTGTCAGATGCTGAACGATGGCTGCTTGGCTTCTCACACCATAGAACCTTCATATGTAGTGTCATCCACCAGCCACAACAGGTATGAAGCAGCCACTGGATGTAGGAGGTTAATGCGGCACACCTATGGATGGAGAATTCCATCAGTTTATCCCGACTATACTGGTAGACTGTCAAATCCTATAGACGTTGGCATGATGGATGCAATGTCTAACACTAGCATTCCGGTGGCTGCTAATACAATACGGAAGGAAATCACTGCACATCATCGCCATACTTCGGAATTTTATTACCCGATACTTCAAAACTCGCATCCCAACTACAGCCACCAGACCGAAAAATGATACCGCCGAATTAAAGCCAAAATATTGTTTCTTACATTGGGAAAATTAGAAATGGTCGTTGTGTGGTCGCAACGTCAAAACAGAGCGACAGAGGAAATCCCGTCTCTGCACAACATCGTGTTACATAGCTATCGACCCCAACGACAGCTCTTCACGGACCTCATTTTGCTGGGTGGCCGACTCTTAACGACCCAGACAGCCATGGTAGATGCCTGTGAAACCGTCATCGATGACATTTACAGGAAGAGATTATAGAGGATCACGATGGTAACGACGTTTGGCAGCACGTGTCACTCACACACGACGGCAAAGCAGCATCGACGCTTTTAGCGGAGATTTCGCAATACTACGGTGAGGACGCTATAGACAACGGTCTACATAGCATGTCGCCCAGGCCACACGGTATGTGTTTCGAAACCTGTCGGACATTGCACACGCTAACGGTGCCACATCGGATCTTCATGTATCAAAATCTAATGTCCCCCATGTTTTGCGTGTCACCTGCCTTTGGTAAAGTACTACTCATTTTCATACACAAGGCTTCAAAAAGATGAACTAGCGAGGACTATCATCCGATTACAATGTTAAATTCGGACTGTGAGATCTTCACCCAGCATCTGGCAGAGTACATAAAGAGAGTCTTGCCACAAATGCTTTCAGTGTAGCAAACGACAGAGGAATGGGAGACCAACATAAAAGCAGCCACTGGCGAATGCAGAGTTTCCAGAGCCCCTGCTTCCCCCCCCCCCCCCCCCCTCCATGGTAGAGAGAATGAACCACAAGTTTTTCACACCATTTCTGACTTGCTTCTTGCTTGACGAACTTTCACGCCTGTTATGTGGAGCATCGTCCCATGTATTGGTACATAATTTACCGCCGGATTTTTGTCAATGTGTCATTCGTTTACTCAAGAATGACCACTCTCCATTATTTTGTAACTTATCGCATGGGAAGTACTCACATGAGGGCTGAAAAGCAGACACTCAAGGACTAAGTTCAGTGGACACGTCTCCCGTAGCATACGGAATGCTAATATCGTTTTCACAGGCTTCAATAGAACAAATGATATCGATTGGTGGCGAGAAAAAACATGAATGTATCCAAGACTGCGGATTTTCATTTGAAAGGGACCTCCAGAAATGATGCATGGTGGCCCTCCCACAGGTTGATGTGATCAGATATTTGGACATTACTTATACATGGGGTTGTGTGTCACACACCTACCGTGAATTATAGGTGACTGCACAGGCGATGCACACAGAATTTTGCCAGAAACTACTTTGACGCATGGAATTACTGCATCGTGTTGAATTCCTTAATCTTCACATAGCGACCAAGGTGATACACATGGCGCACGTTCTACTACTACTGATAACGATAGCATGCAGTCTACAGGTGGCGCAGGCCTGTTACCTTACAGCTGCTTTCCTATTTAAAGTCTGGTATGACACCCTCACAGTCACTCCACATGAGGACCCATCAACATAATTCACGTACTGGTTATCTTTTAGAGTAACTGATGCCGACATCCATCCTGTAACATATTTCGATAATACACATCGCTACACTCTTTTGCACATCTCGAAATTCATACTCAAATATAGATATGTGCGCCCTGGTTTTACCACCACTCAAACTCTCAAGCTGAGAGATATTCGTTGCTCAAGGCTGAGATTCATCACTCGCAAAGTGATTGAGTGTAAAAACCTGGCAACGCTGTTGTCTGAGGTGTGTAAGGCAGTGCCACGGCACTACCTCCCTACACAGATACAAGCAATGTGGTACCAAGTTGTCAACTGGAAATACGCAACGAGACACCAGTGGCACACTTTCTGTTTACAGAGTCTTCCCTCTTCCCACAGTGCCACTTCACGCACACTGATGAACACCGTTTAGAATGTGGATAAGAGTTGGACATATGTATGCTCGTGCTGAAGATCCTCGTCTGCAACCTTCACGCTTCGACTTTGCTCGACTGAACACTAGATCCCCCTACGGCCAGGAGATACTTCCATCCTGACCAAGAAGACTCAGCTCTTTAAAGGCATTTCCATTACCTCCATGTCTCACAATGTTATAGTCTTTATGTTATACAACTATCTATGAAGAAAACTTAACATATACTATTACATCACTTTGTAGCTCCTTCTGTACTGTCTCCCAATCCACTCCCCTCTCTTTTTTAGAAGGCATCACTACTATAAGCTCCACCTCCAGTCATTGTGGACAATCTTGTAAGTAATCTACAACCTAACAACTAAAATAGAAAAAGATCAGGTTCTGCTTCATTCGATCCACATGAGCTTCTATGCAGATTCCCTCTTCTATTGGTTACCCTACCCTCTCATACCTACCAAATCGTCTCCGGTCCTTCCTTCTTTGGATAAACGTGACCACAGATAGAGATCCCCTTCTTCCTAGGTAAACCTACGTTCTCATCCTCCTGCCGCTCTCCAAATCTGGTTACACTCCACCTTCATGCTTACAATAATATGCCTAGTCATGGACCATACAGCTTTTAATAATAATAATATTGAAGATTTCTTCTCATCATAGGGATCCTACCTGAAGTCTATATAAATATTACTTCTTACTTCTTTTTCTTCTCCTACCACTCCTATGTCTCAAAAAGTTACTGTCTTTATGTTATACAACAACCTATGAAGATGAACTTAACATATATTATTACGTCACATTGTAGCTCCTTCTGTCCTCTGTCCCAATCCAACCCCCCCGCTCCCTTTTTTTAAAGGCATCATTAATATAAGCTCCAGCTCCAGCCATTGTGGTTATTCTTATAAGTTATGCACAGCTTATCATTTATAAATAGAAAAAGATCAGGTTCTGCCTTCCCCCGATCCACATGAGCTTATATACAGATTCCCTCTTCTGTAGGTCAACCTACCCTCTCATACCTACCAAATCAGTTCACGTCCTTCTTTCTTCAGATAAACCTGACCTCAGATATAGGTCCCCTCCTTCTAGGTAAACCTGTGCTCGCGTCCTCCTACGGCTCTCTAAATCTAGATACACTGCACCTTCATGCTTACAATAATATGCCTAGTCTCTGACTGTACGGCTTTTACTAATAATAATGTTGAAGATTTCCTCTCAGCATAGATATCTTACCTGAAATCTATATGAAATATTATTTCTTACTCCTTTATCTTCTCTTATCACTTCTATGCCTCACAATGTTTCTGTCTTCATGTTATACAACTTTCTATGAAGAACAATTTAGCATATATTATTACGTCACTTTCTAGCTCTTTCTGTCCTGTCTCACAATCCACTCCCCCCCCCCCCCCCCCCCTTCCCCCTTTGTAGAAGGCATCACTGATATAAGCTCCAGCTCCAGCCATTGTTGGTATTCTTATAAGTAATCCACAGGTTAACATTTATAAATAGGAAAAGATTAGGTTCTGCTTTCCCTCGATCCCCATGAGCTTATATACAGATTCCCTCTTCTGTAGGTTAACCTACCCTCTCATACCTACCAAATCTGCTCAACTCCTTCCTTCGTTGGTCTAACCAGACCTCAGATATAGGTCACCTTCTCCTAAGTAATCCTATGCTCTCATCCTCCTACTACTCTCCAAATATAGATACACTCCATTTCATGCACATAATAATATGCCTAGTGTCTGACCCCCTTTGCAAATCTGGATACACTCCACCGTCGTGCTTACAAAATATGCCTAGTTTCTGACCATACGGATTTTAGTAATAATAATATTGGAGATTTCTTCTCAGCATAGAGATCTTACCTGAAATGTATATAAAATATAATTTCTTACTTATTTTTCTTCTCTTATCACTCCTATGTCTCACAATGTTACTGTCTTTATGTTATACAACTACCTATGAATAAGAACGTAACATATATCATTACGTCACTTTGTAGCTCCTGTGTCCTGTGTCCCAATCCACTTACCTCACCCTTTTTTTAGAAGGCATCACTACTATAAGCTCCAGCACCAACCATTGTGCATAATCTTATAAGTAATCCACAACTTAACATCTAAAATAGAAAAAGATCAGGTTATGTCTTCCCTCTGATTCACATGAGCTTATATGCAGATTCATTCTTCTATAGGTTAACCTACTCTCTCACACCTACCAATTCAGCTCAGTTTCTTCCTTCATTGGTCTAACCTGATCTCAGATATAGGTCACCTTCTCCCAAGTAAGTTCAGACGAATGTAAGTAAGTTCAGACGAACTCCATGACAATCTCAGCTGCCAACGTTTACTCGGCCTCGTTGTTTTAAAAATACTTAATTTTTTTATTATCAATGCACTTTGAATATATGTCTCCTCTAACAAACAGTTTTTCATTTCTTTCGTAGTGAATAATAGATTTCCATCTTTTTTTCTGTTGCATTAAATTTAGTAACATGCTTAGACTCTTTTATCGATTAGCAATAGAATTTTTTTTAATATGGTATAAAATGCATTTGCAATTAACACAAATTATCCAGAAACCTTTCTCTCGCAAAGGAAAAAATAACTCATGTTGTCGCCCTGCGTATACTGAAAATCAAAATTAAGTAAGCATGAAAACCAGAAAATATAAAAGTATTACTTAACATTTCATCCTTTGGCTTAATCACATCAGAAGTATTCGCATCGTCTTTTTCACGCTACAGAAATCGAATCAAACGATAATGGCACAGTCTAATAAATACAGTCACGTCACTCTCTTGTGCGAAAGTTTATACCGTTTTACAGCTGAAGCGACCCTAGCGCTCCAAGCAGTGACAAAGCAGACAGTCGTTTGCGTCATAAGTATGATGTTTGTTTTTAATTATTTTATACTTAATTAGCGGTATAGTGGTTATATTCTTGCTTTCCACGCGTTAATAAGTTGCCAAGAGACATGAATTATCGTGAAATATGCGTAACAACAGCCGAATTGTATTGGTTCAGTGACATAAGCTACAACTGGTTCATGAAGAAAAGATTTTGAATATACCTAAATTTGCGGCTTATTCTGCCAAAAGCCAGGGAATATAAACACATTTCTTGCATCAAAACCATATATCTGTTGTTGTCTGTTATTATCATCATAGAACTTGAGGCGTGTGTACTTCCATCTTTCCACGGCTCGTTTCCTGAGAGTAGTGTGGAGACAATATTTTTGGTAATCGACAGTGTTTGGGCGCGATCGGGCACTAGCATCTCGTTGCAGTCTCATATTGCTTCTCTTCTATTTCGTTTTTCCGCGGTTGTTCAAGGTTGGTCTTTTATGAAGCTCTTTCGTTTGAACTCCCGCCCGTAGTGTACCCACTACCGATTGCAAGTTCTATCTTTGGTGTACTTAGAAACCGTAGGTTGGTAACACGACCGACTCACGTGTTTACTGCAGCAGACTCTTTGGCCGGTACTATTTATAGGCGAGCGCGGTCACACGGGAATACCGACTTGAGACTCTCACGAAGATAATCCAAAAACTCACCACAAGACTATACAGAAACTCCAGACATTCGCAGAACCCGTTTATTCTGAATCTGGGGAACTACGACCACAACCATAGACGGAAACATAAAAGACCAAAAGAAATACCTGTAAGGACCTAACATCTATGGCCAAGCACACACAATCACAACGGTACAGGTGAGCCCCTGTTAATCAGACGCCATTACTGGATATCCAGCTGGAATACACTGCCGAGTAACTGGCACCACGCAGGGAAGCTATACCGTACACTGCATGCAGACAAATTCCACACATCCCCCACACAGTGAGATGATCCATGGCTGATCTCCCACTACTATATAACGATCTTGATTGTTACAGGAATGTAGCGGCTGCAGCAACTGGGATACATTGCCATCGCTTGCCACGGTTATGGTGCATGATACCAATACTAACAAATCCAACCTTGCATGAACTATCGCAGCTAGTAAGCCACTACTGCTCTTACTACCCATCCCACTGTCGCAGAGGTTTTTTTCCCACGGCACGAGCCTTGGCACTTTTTCCCTCTGCTCTTCAAATCGCTACCTCACTCGCGTTTCGTCCACTACCTATCACCTGATGGACCGTGTTAATGCGTAGTCTTACTCAGACACACGGATAACATCACAGCCCACCATCCTGTGATACACCAATTAGATAACTAACATGTTGACGGAGGTGACAGTAGAACTTTTGGTTTGGTCACCACGTTGGTGCGGGCGTGGAGGGGCCTCATCTCTGTTACACGCTGGAGGGATTGTCGCGCAGTGGCCTTCGTGTCTGCTCTGGTGACTTCGACATCCAGCGTTCCGCGTACGGGTGTTGTTATCGAACCCGCACTTATACCCGTGTAGGAACGCCGGCCTGGTTGGGCCCCTCTGTCCGCTCTTCACTGGTTGTCCGCGGGAGGCAGATGACAGTCTAATCTTCGCCTGCGTCGACGAAGGAAAACAAACAGTAACCATCATGGGGCGGCGGAGCCGCCGTTCGGCGAGGGTTTGAGTCTGGGAGCAGTTCGGCTGGGTCGGTGTCTGCCGAGATGACTGGGGACGGCTCAGTATTGTGCACAGCAGTCCCAGACAAACGACGAAGTGCTCCGAGGGAAAGGAGAAATGAAGTTAAGTGTGAATGTTTCCAGTTGATCGTCTTTTGGGATTGAGTTCATCCAGTCGTCTTTCCCGCCTTGTGGCCACCGCTGTGGCAATCGTCTGTTCTGTTCACTGGTGCAATTCTGACAGTGCAGATTCCTCCACGCATCGTTGCTAACCGGTGCAGTGGTGTACTTTGGTAGTTATTTGTGTACTTTTGCACTTCTATGTTTTGGTAGTTCATCCTCCCGCCCTGTGGTTGCAGAATTTCGGGTGGAGAGTTAGTTCCTTGTCTCCCAAGATCTAGTGCTGTAGTATTAAGGTTAATACTAGTTCAGTCTAGTGTTCTGTTAATCCCTGGATATGTGTCCGCCATACTATTTGCACTGTATTTATTCTAAGTGAGTTGCACTGACAGTAGTTGGGGGTTCGAGTCCTGTCACGGAGATGATAAGGGTTTTGTCAGTTGGAGGGTGTTGTCTTAGAGGTTTGTTAACATTGGCATGTCAGCGTTGTCTCGCGCTACCAGGACTTAAAGAAGAACATTGTGCTGATTAGGGAATGTTGTTACACGTTCTTGTTTTCATTTCGATACCTGTATTTGTGAAGGCAACCGCATGAAATAAGATCTGTTCTGAAGTTATGCTTGATCTTGCGCTCTTGGGATTTTTGGTTTTGTTTTGATCCCGACTATTTGGATGTCAGGAATATGGAACTGTGTTGTTAATGTTTGGCTTGAACAGCGGATACGCGGCTAATTTAGTACGTGTGTAGTGGCATGGCGTCCTTGTGAAGGCGTGCCCGCTAGATTGCTATTGCGTCTCCTCAAAGAGTAATTTCCACCTTACTAAAACCCCCTTGTTAAAAGGGAGGAAGAAAAAAAAAACTTTAGAAATACCTTCTATTTGCATTAACTATCTTACCTGTTGCTTAAGTAAATATCTGCTCGGTGATTAAGCTAATGGGAGCACCTATCCTAAAAGCAACTAGCGCACTTCTGTTATGGTGGCCCTCTTGTCTATTTTGGTCCGAAAGATTGCATAAACAGGCTTACATGCTCCGTATCGAACTTCTCATGTTGTTTTTTGAGTGATTGTGGATTATTAAAATTGATTGTAGTGCAAACGTTTGTATTTTACCAACCGTGCTTGTAAGTTATTAATATGATTGGCTGGAATGTAATGCGAAAGTTTTAGGATCATAGGTTGTCCAGGTAGAAATTTTGAAGCCATGCTGTGTTGTGAATTCATGTATTTATGTTTTATATTGCAATGAGAATTTAAATGTGTTAAACCCACGCTTTGTGATTAATAATTAAAGATTTAAGAGTGCGTTCACTCAGCGCTAACTTATGTGTTGTGTTATTATTATTTCTAAAAATTATAATAGGCGTTTTAGTTTCTTAAATTAAAGCCCTTCCAAATCGAAAGTGGTGGCCCTCCCATTTTGGGCAATTGTAAGCATCGAAGCAGAATTTACATAGTTGGTGTTATGTATTGTATGTTATAAATAAATTATTTATGTGTTAAATCACGTCTGATATGTCAATTCCTTGGCCCCGTCCACACCTTGGTCGTAGTCTTTTAATATTAAATGATCCTTGACAATTAAACATTTTTTTTTTTTTTTTTGGATTCCAACTATTCTCCCTCCCTTACACTTCACTCGAGTTTCATATACAAGAATATTTTTACGAATGTAATTGCGTTTGCCTCAAAAGTGAGTGTTATGAAAATTTTTGTAGTTTTGAGCTCAGATTAAGCAAAAACTGTGGAATTGGTTTCCCCTGTGTTGAGAAACGGTTTTATTGCTTTCGACGATTGATTATCACGTCTTTGTGGTTTTCCGTTAAGCTACAGTTGTGGTGGCTTATCTGATAAGTTGAATAAAGTAGATTTTAATTTCCATATTTGTTTCCGAGGTTCCATATTCATTGATTTGGCTGAAATTGCAGCAAATACAACTCCGCTTTGTTGGACAGATATACAACGTCTTTTTGTAAAAAGTCAGGTCTTCTTTTGTTAACTAGAAATTTTCTGTTATTAAAGGAAGATGATATTATTCAGCAAACTTCCGCACGATACAAGAGAATCATAAGTGAACTGTCCACTGATGCAGCGTTTCGTATGTCCTAGTGCCCTTAGGACACCAAAGGATAACAAATGTGCCGTAATTTTTTTAGTTATTGATGACTTTTATGTCACTGCATACACAATACATTGTAAAAACTATGTTAGAAATCAATATAAATGTCAGTACTCGCACTCATCCAATATCGTTTTCAGAAATGTAGCTAGCTGACCTCCTCTGGCACTGCTATCACTGCGGCTAACATAAACGAGGCAGAGCGTCGCTAGTGTTATCATAGACTGTGCTAGTGGTGTTTGTACTGTGAAACAGTAAATCCTCCCCCTTCCTGCGATTACAGTTAATTAAGAAAGTAAGGGAATTGCACAGGAGATACAACTCATAAACGATGAACGGTAAGATATATTCCTACAGTATTTAGTAGCGTATAGGCGATCGGCTGCTTCGCAGACCAGATAAACTACTGACATGTAGATACAGTAATCAACGACTGCAGGAACTAGCATACACACTTATCAAGAAACTTATACGAACACTGACGTTTAAAGTGCGTGAGAGGGCTGAATGCATGTGAGGATCTTAACATATTACAAAGAGAGATGAAGCCATGACGTAGCGTTTGAGGTGTGGGAAGAAGCATGGTTGCGATGACGGCTTATCACATGGCGCAGTTCGTCGTCTCAGTGCAAGAGCGCGACATATTCATGGCTACCGATTGCAAACATTGGCAGCTACACGCAGTCGACATTCCTAACGTGTTGAGCATGCAAACATTACCCCGATTCAATGCGACGAGTGGCGGGACTGTATCACGTATTCGTAACAGCCGTTTGCAGCAGCCGTTGGTCCGAAGAGAAGCTGGCAAACAGACAGGGCAGCTGCAACTTGACGTTTCATCCTGTGGCTAAATCATGTCGAAAGTAACCACTATACAGAAATCGAAGCAAACGCTAATGGTCTTTATACTGTCATGAATTATCAACCTCTGCGCACTAGGTTGCTTCCGGCCACAATTATGGGGAGAGTACCAACTGATGCAAGGAGCAGTGGTCAGGGACTAGAAGGACACACAAAGTCTTTTGTACAAGATGTTTCCACTTCTGCTTTGACCTTTACCTATGAAAAAAAGTCGTCCTCTTAGTATTGCGAACCCCTGAGGGAGATGAAGAGCCATTTGAATTTTTGTCTGTATTTAATCGTGCTTCAGTCTCGAACAGATAACCAAATCATCTCCAATCGGTTCCTCTTATTTTTCTTTAGCGTCAGTCCCGCTGAGAGGATTTGCCGCTTCCATTTTGTTCGATCGTGGGGTACGACTGGATGTAGGTCTACAACCTTCAGACCGTTGTGCAAAGTTTCGCCCCATCGCTGACGTGGTCGTCCACTCGGTTCTTTCCCATGATTTCCAATTTGTATGATTCGTTTGCAATAGTATCGTTCTCTGCGCACAGCACACATCCAAACAATCGCAGAGGGCTTCCTCACATTTTCTTCTGGATCGTTGCGAGCCCAGAAGGTTTCCTGATAATGTCGTTCGAAACTTGATCCAAGCAGTGATGCCACCTATCCATCTAAATACCTTAATGTACAAAACTCCTGTCGTCGTTCTGCCACTTTTGCAGCTCTAGACACTCGATGCTGTAGAGAGCACCGGGACAGTTGACGGTCTGTGGCCTTCGGTAAACGTTGTACAACCACGATACTTAAATTTTATTACTCGTGGTTGATCTTCTCCATCAACATTTATAGTCCCAAATTCTCTTGGGTCTGATATCACGTATTCAGTATTCCTTTAGTTGAATCGTTAGCCATGATGCGCGAGTCTGTCGTTCCACTCATTTGCTTAGCACTGGAGATGAAACATGTTCTCCGCAGGCAACATGGCGTCGTCAGCATGGAGAAGTGTCCATGGTAGTGACATTGTCAAGTCTAATGTGATGGTGTCCATCACGAGAATGAACAGCAGTGGTGATAAGGCCAAGTCTTGGTAGACTCTTGTTTTTTGATGCGAAAGTTGTCAGATGCTCCTGCAGCCGCTTGGACACAGATCCTCGTTTCAGCATACAGAAGCCGTATCCAACTAACAAGCTAACCTAAAATAGCACGTCCTCCAATCACTAGGCAGATAATGTCATGCAGTACCCTATCGGAAGGCTTTTCTAAACCTGGAAACGTGAGATGAGGTATCTTTTGTTCTTTTGGCAGTATTTTTAAATCAGCGGCCGTGCAGCACCAATTACGTCAGTTGCGTCGCAGTTTTTCACAAACCTGGCTTAGTTCCATGCGACTTGGATTATCTCACGAATCCCTTTGTCGAGAATGAGTTAAAAGAGCGTCACTACATACCTACGTAATATTATCGGGCGTTATGAACACTCAGGAGGGCTTCCTTTCGTTTGAAGATTGATGCAGTGATGTTCTGCTGACAGTTCGTCAGTATTTTAGCTTCTGTGATGATTTGGTTGAAAAGATCTATTAGGCAGCATGCTGCATTCCACTGTTAAGCACACCATAAATCTGCTGGAATGTCTTTAGGGGAATTGGTTTTTCTTCTTTTCATTCCTTTGAGAGCAGCCGCGTTTTATTAAGACAGTTACATGTGTGTGGCGCATCTAAGATGTTAAATGTGTGGCCTACCACCTACAGCCTTAGTGTAGAGCTGTTGCACTCCAGCATGCTCACCTCACTCTGTAACCTCGACCAATGAGCCTGGAACACTTTGCTCGGTCCGCAGTGCTGGCGTGAGCTGAAGGTGCTCAAGTGTTTCGTCTGTGTTTCTTAATTTCGAAGGTGTTAAAGAAAAATGGCAATGGAAAGGTTTCTGAATACGTGTATGGCGGCTTACTGTTGAGAGGATCGCTGCTGTGTGTGACGTTACGGTTGAGTTTTAACAATATATCCGTAATTCTATTAAGTCCTGAACCCAGTGACGTTTACTGTAAACAGATGGCTCCTCATAAGATCATGTGAAGTATTCAACAAAAATTTGCGAAACGGTTATTTATACGGGACGTCTGTATTTAAGCTGGGGTGAGCAAGTCGTATACGAAATATGGGCTCCATATTTTACAACGATATTGTGAGTAGGGTTTCGTTTAGTAATGGAGGGAAATAAGAGGACACAATAAAGTCACGTTTATTGATAAAGTGCATGGACTTCGCTTTTAATCAAGAAATGTGTAAAAGAAGTTACTGTTACTTTCATGTGGTTATATTAACGTACATAACAATGCTTTGGCAAAGGTGTATAGACTCTGAATGGAAGTGGTGGTGAGGGAAATTAACAACGTCCACATAAACCATCAGTGATCACTGAGTTAACAATGAGAATGAAGATTCCGACCCACAGAAGGACACACATCCATCAGTTGGCTTGAGTAAGCGCACATTGATTTGAACGTGCTGAGATGCTTTGCACAATTAGAGACAGAGAGTGGCTGCAGTTTTAAAACCTGTGTCTGATTTAACATATGTGAGGGACTTTGAAGACCAAGTGTGCTCCTCAGAGGATAACGCGTCGCCTCTAGCCGTAACAGATATTATCCTGTGGAAAGCATTCCTTCCGCTGCTATTACGAATGTAGTTGTAAAACCCACTTATTACGGTACCCTGTTGTCTCGCAGTCCGTGACGGATGACTCAAAACCTACAAATTTAGCATATAAATATAATGAAATGGAATAAGAGTTACTAGTTTTTGGCAATCACTGGCACCTCGCTCCACCTTTTACTTCATCTACCTGCTAGAAATTTCTTTCTCATTTACTAAGTAAAATTTGGGAGTGAACGCTACGGCCCCAAGAGCCGGAAATGTTACTAGTTGCGGAGTTTTGGCTAAGAGCTAACAAGGATGGATCTCCTTGCAGAGTGTAATATCCTCGTTCAGTTTTTCTGTTATGTAATTTTGTCTTCTTGATTTAAGAAAAGTGTGCACTTGTATCACTGGGAATGTTACCTCTCAGCCAGTGGGTCGCTCTTAGTTGCAACTGATGAGTGGCAATACAAGTAATAACTCCAGTTAGTTAATCGTTAATTTTGACAAGTTTTTCGTCATGATCTGAAATAAAGTTAGTCAAAGTGGCTGTCTGTATGGACTGACATTCCCAAGTCGTCACGGCGGAGAAAGGACACCTGGTGTTGGTGTACTCTGAGTGTTTCAGGGCAGCGGCCAACGACGATCGCCGCCTGTCTGTGGAAGGGAGGACCAGCGCAGCTGGGGGAGCAGCACGCCACCTGCTGTTTCTCTCCTCCTCCACACGCTCAGAATGCGGCAGCCAGCTGGTGGGTCTAGTGACGTCAGCGGTCCTGAGTTGAGGTGAGGATTGTCGGTCGTCCCAGCAGGAGTCTGTTCACCGACACTGCACTTACTGTTGTTTGTGTGCTAGTCAGCTGAGTGTAACAGACACAACGTTTGCATAAGGCGTTCAAAACCTGATTTCGTACACTGGTTTTCCAATACCGCTTCTGGTTGACTATGTAAGCATATCAATATCGATTCTGGAAATGGGGTTATAGCTGCCCGATTTCCTCTTCCACAATCGAATGTTGCTCCCGTATAAATGCGCCACCATTTTTTAAACGCATTTATGTTGTCAGGTTACCACTTCATTTTGAAAATTTTCGGTATTGCGATTGTACAGAGAAGGAGAAATAAACATATTATACGACATTTATCTGAGGAGAAATAGCCATTTGATGACTAAATCGTGAATGAAACATTTAATTTCCTGAGGCCATTAGTGTAAAACAACTAACGATCAGAAAACCAACGTTCGGCTGGTGAAGCAAATACCCTGTCGCCCTTAAAATGTAACCACGACAGCAAAGTTCTTTTTTCCGAAATTCAGTTTTCGTCTTCTGGAAGTTGTATCTTGTGGAATATGGATATCAGTGCTACCACCGTAAGATTGAAGCTTTTTATTATTTTGAATATATTGAAGAACTCCTTGTGGTCATTGAGAGTCACAAAATCGTAGTTCCAACCATCACTCACCCCCAAGTAAATTCATGACAAGGACGAACAGGAGAAACGAATTATCAGTGTAGCTTTTAGGGTCTTATTTCAGTCAGTAAAAATTGAACCCTTATAGCATGACTTAGTTGTCTGTCTGCTGGCTTCCTGTCAGTTTCTCTGACTGATCAAAACCCTTTTTCTCCAGATTATGTAGACATATGATGTTGAAATCGTTGTCACATATTAAGATATATGTTACGTTGTGGATGCAAAATGGCCTGAGCACAACGGGACTTAACTTCTGAGGTCTCAGTCCCCTAGAACTTAGAACTACTTAAACCTAACTAGCCTAAGGACGGTTATGCGGTTCCAGACCGTAGCACCTAGAACCGCTCGGCCACCGCGGGCGGCTGGGGATGCAAAATCGTGAAGCACCTAAAGTCATTGTCATCGAAAAACACGAACATTGATGCGATATATTTTGATACTGCCAAACTTACTCACCAAAACCCACAGAGTACCTGCCATTGATCCAAAGTCAATTACGTAATTTTTCAAGAAGAAACTTTAATTAAAATCATCCTGTATATCTCCAAATGTGCGAAGGCTCATTACAAATAGTGCATAACGACAAAAATCCAGAAATTTCAGTGTCAACAACGTTAGGGCACTCTGAAGCAAATGTGATGAAGATGTCATATTGGAGGATCTCTATGTGAGATTGCTGTGAGTGACTGCCACCACGAACCCTGTATCCCAATGGCAGTGTGTGCTCATTGTACAGAGATATGTAGGTGTGGCTTAGCAGGCGTGCGCCATCGGGTCCACCAGTTCCCGTATGACTGTTGTCAATGTCTGATGCAAACTTCCAATTCCGTTACCAAATGTGTGAGGCAGGTGGGGTGTAATCAACATGTGGATTCAACATTTAGATTCCAAAATCCTCTTCTTAAATATGCCAGGAAAGTATGTTACTCTTCCTTTTCTGTCTAACTTATTAGTTGGGTGTAAATTGTATTTAATATTTTCAGAGTTTCTAAACAAAGTTGGTAACTTAATAGTATAATCACTACAATATATCTATATATAAACGCCCCCTGCAGGTCCCGGGGTAAGAATAGGCCCGAGGTATTTCTGCCTGTCGTAAGAGGAGATTAAAAGAAGTCTCACACGTTTCGGCCTTTCTGTGTTGGTCCCCTGTAGGGTTTGACCTCCATTCTTCAAAAGTTTTCTGAAGTGCGAGCCAATTGGGGAAGGGCGCCTTACATGGTTCATCATGCCCATTGTGCATTGAGATCTTTAGCCCACTTTTTCATCATTGCATTGCAGTCCTGCTCCGTCTCCGTCTTTTGGGCGAGGACTCCTTCCTGGGTGCGTTTTCCACCATGCACTATGCAGTGCCGCTTTCTGTGCCAACGATGACCATGGATTTCTTTGCACCTGATATCCAGCACAGTAGCCAGTCTGTTGTGATGGGGCCACTATGTACCCTGTTGGTTGTAGCTCCCTGACAGCTCAGGGATCGCTCTGCTGATGCCTGTGCCATTAACTCTCCATGTATGCCAAGGAGTGGATGCCTATCTCTATGGGGGATCTGGACTTCCATCAATGACCATCCTGCCAGGTGGCCCTTGATGAGGCTGGGTGGTGACTGTGGAGAGGGCCCTTGGTCAGAGTTGGTGGCATGAGGATGGATGACATGCAATGAAGTTTGGTACGTC
Organism: Schistocerca serialis cubense; assembly: GCF_023864345.2. Taxonomy (NCBI): domain Eukaryota; kingdom Metazoa; phylum Arthropoda; class Insecta; order Orthoptera; family Acrididae; genus Schistocerca; species Schistocerca serialis. Next base: position 447,648,244 of record NC_064646.1, on the reverse strand, counting down.
ATCTCTTGCTGGTGGCAACCCACCAGCAGTCTCTAAGCATTCTAGGGCTCAATTCAATGCAGAGAATTATGACCCCAAATAGTTTCCCTCCCTGGCCACACCATGGTAGGAACGCATGGCTAAGGATGGCAGTGAAGCTTATTCACCCTGGTACCTCGTCTGTACGAGGGTTGGTGGGGAATCATTCATGTCAACGAAACCTCAGTTTCTTGTGGAGCATTTAGAGGACAAGTTTGGGGTGGTGGAGGGTTTGTCCAAAACGCGTTCTGAATCAGTCTTAATAAAAACAGCACCCTCTGCCCAGTCATGGACATAACTCGCCAGTGACAATGTTTCCATCACGCCCCATGAGTGCTTAAATATGGTCTAGGGTATTATATTCCATAGGGACCATCTTTTACAGTCTGATGACGAGCTGTGAGCAAATTTAGAGCGACAAGGTGTTCACTTTGTCTGAAACGTCCATCGGGGTCTGAGGGTGAATCAGGTTGTCACTGGTGCCTTCATCTTGGCTTTCGAGATCAAGGTGATGATATACCGATGTGATATCAAGCCATATATCCTTCCTCCAAATCGTTGTTTTGAATGCTAGAAATTTGGTCATATCTCTTCCCACTGTACTTCCAGTGCCACCTGTCGAGATTGTTGACGTCCTTCCTAGCCCAATACTCCATGTGCCGTGCCTCCAGTCTGCTGTCAATGGTGGAGAGGAACCATTCCCCTTGCTCGCTGGACTGCAGGATTCTACAGAAAGAATGGAAGATAATGGAATACTAAACCCTGGACAGCCTGACCTAAACTGAGACTAAGCGAAAATATGATAGGCTCCATTCTGTGTGTATGACATCAACCTATGCGTCCCATACGACAATGGTTTTACCACCTCCTGTTTTGCCACATACAGTTGTCTCTCAGAGCTGTCAGACTCCACCTGCCCTTTGATGGGGGGAGGGGGCACTTTCCTCCATGTTGCTCCTGCATCACCTACTTTGGGAATTACACCCCCCTTTCAACCATCAGGCACATCAGTCCTCACTTCTCAGCTGGAAAAGTGTAAGTGTTCTTCAGCTCCTCTCTCCAGGAAGGGGTCGCTTTGGTCATTCCCTTCCCAGGTTGCGGCCAGTGGAAAAGCAGATAACCGCCAGTGCCACAAGCAACCACAGTTAGCTGGTTGTAGGGCTTTACGGTCCTCCTCAGTCCCTGAGACTGACCCAGTGAAGTCCCCCAAGCCAGAAACACCTAAGGAACAGCGAGAGAAACCAAAAAAGAAGAAGGCACCCAAGAATCCAGACCTTGTGGTGGCATCCATACCGCCACTCCCAAGAACCTCTGCATCTGAGGATGTGATGGAGATTCTGGATTCCGCTGAGGACCTAGATCTCGCCAGACCCTCAGACACAATGGATGTCGATCGCACAAGTACTCAATCTGTGGCAGCAGGTGACCCTGAGATGTACTTTGACCCTTGAGCGCTTCATGCCTTCCCAGTCTAACAATGACGTCGTCCTCCAGTGGAATTGCGGCGGTTTTTTCCATCACCTGGCTGAGCTATGGCAATTGTTAAGCTTTGCACCTGCTTTCTGCATTGCCCTCCAGGAAATTTGGTTCCTGGCAATGCAAACCCCTGCCCGTCATGGCTATAGGGGATATTACAAGAACCATAGCGAATATAATATGGTGTCAGGTGGCGTTTGCGTCTATGTCTGGAACTCGATGTATAGTGAAGCTGTATTCCTTCAAACTCCACTTGAAACTAATGCTGTCAGGATAAGGACGACGCAGGAAATGACTGTCTGCAACTTATATCTTCCTCCAGATGGTGTGGTACCCCTGAATGTCCTGGCTGCCCTGATTGGTCAACTCCCTATATCTGTCCTACTTCTGGGAGATTTTAATGCCCATAACCCCTTGTGGGGTAGTACCATCCTTACTGGTTGAGGCAGAGGAGTCGAAAATTTACTGTCCCAATTCGATCTGTGCCTCTTAAATACTGGGGCATTTCAGTGTGGCTCATGGTAGTTACTTGGCTATTGATTTAGCAATTGTCAGTTCAGGATTCCTCCCATCTATCCACTGGAAATCACCTGACGACCTGTGTGGTAGTGACCACTTCCCCATCTTCCTGTCACTCCCCTGGCATCATGCCCATGGATGCCTACCCAGATGGGCTTTAGACAAGGCAGACAGAGAAGGCTTCACCTTTGCTGTGACCGCTGAATCTCTCCCACATGATGCCATCAGTGTTATGGTTGACCCGGTCATCACAACGGTCGTTTGTGCGGCGTTCTCTAACGTGCCCCCAGCGAAAGACAGTTCAGTGGTGGTCGCCAGAATTCGCTGAGGTCATTAAACAGCGTCGGAGAGCTCTACAGCAACAAAAGCAGCACCCGTCCCTAGAGCACCTCATAGCCTTTAAAAGGTTCCATGCCCACGTTCGCCAGCTTGTACAAAGACAGCAAACAGAGTGTTGGGATAGGTATGTCTCAACCATTGGGTGCCATACGTCACCTTCCCAAGTCTGGACGAAGATCAAACGTCTTTTAGGGTATCAGACCCCAACGGGTGCCCTTGGTGTTCACGTCAATGGCGTGTTGTCTACTGACACAAACGCTATCTCCGAGCTCTTTTCTGAGCACTATGCTCGCGCCTCTGTGTTGGAGAATTATCCCCCAGCCTTTTGCGTCCTCAAACGTCTGATGGAAGGAAGGGCTCTCTCGTTCACTATGCGCCACAGTGAACCCTATAACGCCCCATTTATGGA